>NW_005871066.1:619086-672191 GCF_000147115.1 Myotis lucifugus
TGAAACCTTGCCATTTGTAACAACATGGATGGGCCTAGAGAATATAATGCTAAGTGAAATAAGTCAGACAGAAAAAGAAATACCATATGATTTGACTTACATGTGGAAACTTAAAAAAAATAAATGAAAAAATAGACTGATGGTTACCAGAGGGAGCGAGGTTTGGGGGCCGGGGGAAGGGGATTAAGAACTACAAATTGCCAGTTATAAAAACAGCGATGGGGCTGTAAAATACAGCCTAGGAAAATAGTCAATAATATTGTAATAACCATGTGTGGTGTCAGATGGCCACTGGACTTACCAGGGTGATCACTTTGTAAGTTATATACATATCTCATCACTATGTTATACATCTGAAACTAATATTATGTGTCAGCTGTAATTGAAAAAAAATCCTACTGATTAATTACTACTTACAAAAGGTAGCTGGGCTCCAGATTAAAATGACCTAAATGTAAACTGAAGCAAAAGGATGATACAATCTGCGATCGTTGATTAAGAATTTACAAAATAAATTAGTTATAAAAGACATTGGGACAATAGGAAAAATCTGAACAAGGGCTATATCACATCAATATTAAATATCTTGCATGTAATACATGGTATTCATGTAGGGAAAAGCCTTACTTCTTAGGAGATACATGTTGAAGGATTTCTTTAGGGGTAAATTCACCATGAAGCCAGCAACTTCCATTGGGCTGAGAAAGTGTATGTGTACAAACACACATAGCACACGCCCCCGAGAGGAATCAGCCAAATGGAAATAACTGGTGATTTGGGTGAATAGAGCTATCTTCTGTACCACATTGTCAAGTTTCATAAGGTTTGATTTTCAACATAACAAGTGGAAGACAGCTTTCTCTCTTGGGCCCATGGGCTTCGTGGTCCCTTTGGGTTTATTCTGTTTGTGTTCCGAGTTGCTGTGAAGCTTTCTTTAAAAGAGAAAACGTGTTTCTGGTTATCACTTTGGAGTCTCTCCCCTGACATTCAGCTCTTTCCACGGAGTCTCTGGGCGGTGTGATTTTTTCGAATGAATATGCTAGTAAATAAAGTAACTTCAATGAAAGAAATGATGTCTGTTCATCTCCATGGAGCTCAAATTTATAGGAAGAAACCTTTTAAAGTAATATAGACGTGTCCTCTCTGCTTTATAACTGGTGCTCAATAAGTAAGTGCTTAAACGTGAGTGTTTTACAAGCCTCTAAATATCATTAGAACAGCTGATCGCAGCAACACTAGCATTCCAGGGCCTGCCCAGACCCGTCCGAGGAGAGGGCCTCGATCTGCACTTGAATCACGTGTGCCATGCTCTTCTCCACACCATGGGTGTGTCCCTAGCGAGCCCTTTAAGGCAAGCATGTCAAACTCATGGCCGGCGGCCGCATGCCTCGGTTACCCGCCTGCGGGAGTTTAAAAATGCTTGCTTTAAGGGCTCCTTCCTTCTCAGGTCTCGGTCTTCAGTCCTCTGAGAAAAGTTCCCTCCCCTTCCAGTCTGGTCCATCTCTGCTGATGGGGATTCTTTGTCATCTACCAGGATCTTTATACTTTTTAAAAAATATTTTATTGGTTTCAGAGAGGAAGGGAGAGGGCGAGAGAGATGGAAACATCAATGGTGAGAGAAAATCATGGATCAGTTGCCTCCTGCACGCCCCCTAGTGGCAACCCGGGCATGTGCCCTGACAGGGAATCCAACCGTGACCTCCTGGTTCACGGGTCGATGCCCAACCACTGAGCCACACGGCCGGGCTATATGGATTTCTTTCCATAGCTTCCCCTCCCACCTGGCCGGCTTTCCTTGGGCCTTCCGCCTTTCTCCGGGTCACTCCTGTGGTGCTGCTCAATGTATTCCCAGGAGGCATCCCGCCTTTCCTCACATCTAACTCGTGCTGCTCATCCAGCAGGTGGGACAATGCTTTTGGCAGAACATATTTGTTTCCACGTCTCTCTGAAAACCCGAGAACTCTAGAATATTCTGAGAAGGTCGCCCCGCTTTATCCTTCGGGGTCTGTGCGTGCAGCTGCTGAGGGCTGGGGTGCAGCCAGCGTCCACCCTTGGGCGCTGGGTGACTGTGGACCAGCAATGGCTCCTCCCTGCACCCAGGCTTCCCACGTGCAACGTGAAGCCCATGTCCGACCTGCTTCCGGTGGCTGTGAGGAGTGGAACCTTGTACATCCTGCTGGGCGCCCAGACAGTGCCCTGGGGGCGCCTCCTACATTCACTCCTCCTCATCCTCGGTCCACGGAGTAGCCGCACGGGATGGGATCAAGTCTATGGTCAAGATGTGAACGTGACCCTCACCAAACCATGTCTTCTTTCTGCTTCTCTCTGTCACCGACGCAGGTTTCGCTGGGGCTTCTACACGCGCACGCGACGCACATCCTGTGGCCCCCGGGGCGCTGGCAGCGGCTGCAGTCCGTGCTCCCCCCCGAGCGCCTGCCGGTGCAGAGCGAAGACCAGTGATGGCTCTCCCGCCGCCGCACAAGAGGCCACCCGCGGCCACCAGCGACACACAGGAAGGGGGTTCCGCCAACACGTGACGCCCTGCGGGAGACCCCCTCTCACGCTAAGATGACTAAAGAGAGTTTAAAAACATTAAACGGTATGAAGTGGCACCTGATTTTGTGGTCAATTGTAATACCCGGTTGTTTTATGCCAAAAACACACGCCGACCTTTGGGAATGTGAAGGTGTATTCTCATATGTCTGCTGGGGGTTATGTGAGACTTTGCCGGGCGCACTTATCCTGTTGATCGCTGGGTTTTGATTTGGTGTTTGCTGCTGAAAGAATGTGAAAATGAACCGAAGGGAAAGTAATTGCTTGAGTGATGCCACTTACTGCTTAGCTGGAACAGAAGAAACCTATTAGACACATACTGATAGGAATTACATTGTGATTGACAGCCAGGTGGGACGTACTGTAAGCTGTGATGTAAAAATAAAGCACTCATTTGCTCAGGTACTGCTTTGCTTGTCATTTCATTTGTACGTCCATGAAGGAGGACTATCTTCTCTCTTGGGGAGGACCGATCCTGTCAATACTTCCATACAATCAACCTTTCTCATCGGCCCTTTTGACTTGAAAACTTCTGAGTGATCTCATGACTGTTCACAGGGATGAGTAAACCCTTTTATCAGTATTTAGTCACTATTTCTTAAAATATTCTAAGTGAAAGGGAAGAAAAAAAATCCCTCCAGAACAACCAAGTCTGGTTTGCTTGTTTTTTACCCCAGTGATGTTCCAGGGTTCATGTCTGTCATGCTGACCACCAATTGCTAAGTGTTATAATATTAGCACATGAGAGTCTGCGATTGTATAGATAAGGAGGAGGTAAGAGGCCAGCAGGCAAGTCTGCATTTATGAAGCTGTTCTTCCTTTTTCCTCCCACGGATTGGGGGCTCGCGCTGATGGGAACTAAGCTCTGAACCCATCTCCTCTGTGCGCCTAGTCTCGTTTTCTTGCTTCATCAGCAATATAATCCCAAACAAGGACCAGCCATCTTGCCAGTGTGGATGCAAACTCATTCGCTTGCAGGAACAGAGGCTCAACAGCAAAAAACACAGGCATATTAAGGGCATATGTTGCTAATAACAATTCATTATCATCACAATAGCTTATTCACCAAACATCAGTGAGTACTAATGTATTAAGGTTGGTCAAAATTAATGTTTTAAAAAATAATACAGTAAACCCTCCATTTTTTGGACCTTGATTTCATGGGCTTTGGATTTAATGGACAGAATTTCAAGTCTGTATGTCATGTGTTAATTCTAAAATGATTTTAACCAAAATTTGCTTATAATTAAATCAACAGATTATTTTTTTTTATTATTAATTCACTGTTTTAATAAGTTTTAGCCAATAGGCCATAGGTTGGGAAAACATGGTAGTGATTTCACTGACATAAATATTACACATCTACAACTATTGTCCACATATTTAAATCTAAGAGTCACTACTAGTAAACAGTATTTGGGGAGTGATTAGCCATGTGATCACATGCATCGCTCTAGGCCAGTGGTTCTCAACCTGTGAGTCGAGACCCCTTGGCGGTCGAACGACCCTTTCACAGGGGTCGCCTAAGACCATCCTGCATATCAGATATTTACATGACTATTCATAACAGTAGCAACATTACAGTTATGAAGTAGCAACGAAAATAATTTCATGGTTGGGTCACAACATGAGAAACTGTATTTAAAGGGCCAGAAGGTTGAGAACCGCTGCTCTAGGTGCTTGGTCCTGTTGCTGCAGGCATGACTTTCTGCAGCAGTTTTAACTCGCACTGGCTGATGTTCCCACGGTTGCTAAGCCACACCCCTGCCATGTGCATTTACTCACGGTGACTGGTGAATGCACGCATTTACTAGACCTTTTCAGTATAGATTTAAAATTACAGCAATATATATAGAAAATCTTTCTGTAGAATTAAACTTTTCGTACATAATTACATAATTTAAATTACACAAATGTGTCTATGTAAGTAAACTAATTTTTTAACATATTCATTTACAAAGTAGACAATCCTAAAATCTGTATGAATCCACAGAAGACCCCAATTAGCCAAAAGCAATCTTCTGAAAGAAGAACAAAGCTGGAGATATTGGACTCCCTGATTTTAAACAACATCATACATCTATAGTATTTAAAACAGTGTGCTGGTGACCTTTGGCACAGAGGTCAATGAGACAGAACAGAGAGCCCAGAAATAAACCCACACATGTGTGGTCAGTTAGTTTACAACAATGGAGACAAGAACATACAATGGGGACAGGACTGACTCTTCAATAAATACTGCTGGGAGAACGGCGCAGCCACAAGCAAAAGAATGAAACTGGACCTCTGACACCCCACTCACAAGTGAACTCAGAACGGATTAGAGACTTGAAGGTAAGACCAGAAACCATAAAACTCCTAGAAGAAAACGTATGAGTTAAGCTTCTTGACATTTTCTTGGTCATGATCTTTTGGATTCGATTCCAAAAGCAAAGGCAACAAAAGCAAGCATAAAAAAGTGGGACGACATTGAACTAAAAAGGTTCTGCACTGCAGAGGAACCATCAATGAAATGAAAGGGCAATGTACTGATGGGGAAAATGTTTTCAAATCGTATATCTGATAAGGGTTTAATATCCAAAATGTATCAATGATTCATACAACTCAATAGCAGAAATAAGTAATCCATTCAATTATAAAAACAGGCAGAGAATCTGAATAGATTCCCCCACCCCGCAAAAAAACCCCAGTAATACCATGACCAACAGATACATGGAAAAGTTGCTCAACATCACTAATCATCAGAGTCACACAAATCAAGACCACAAGAGCTCACTTCACACCTATCAGCACGGCTGTTATAAAAAAGACAAGGAATAATAAGTGTTGTCGAGGATGTGGAAGAAAGGGAACCTTTGTACACTGTTGGTGAGAATGTGAATTGGTTTAGCCTCTCTGGAACCAGCACAGGGGCTCTCCACAAAATTAAAAATAGAACTACCATATGACCCAGGAATTCCACCTCTGGGTATTTATCTGCAGAAAATGAAAAAACTAACTCAAAAAGATACATGCACCCATGTCCGTTGCAGCATTAGTTACCATAGCCAAGACATGGGTATAAACCATATCCATTAAAAGATGGATGGATAAAGAAACTGTGATATATAGATATGAATATTACTCAGCCACACAAGGAAATATTGCCATTTTCAACAACATGGATGGACCTTAAGGGAATTATGCAATGTGAAATAAGTCAGAAAGAGAAAGGCAAATGCTATATGATCTCTCTAATATATGGCATCTAACAAAAATGAGCTGGAAGATACAGAGAACAGATTGGTGGCTGTGAGGCAGAGGCAGGGGTGGGGGTGTGAAGGGAGGAAATAGGGGGATGATATGTACAGTGTAGTGACTGTAGTTAATACTGTGCTGCATTCTTGAAAATTGCTTCCGAGAGCAGATCTTAAAAGGTCTCATCACAAGAAAAACTGTAACTGTTTATGGCGATGAACATTAATTAGACTGATTATGGTGGTCATTCCACAATATATACAATTATGTTGTATACCTGAAACTACTAAAATATGTCAATAATACATTAATTGTAAAAAACAAATTGCAGACACCATGTCTCCAGTTTGGGTCCTAATTCCTTGACACCCTGTGAATTCTCTCTTTTCTGCTAAATCCAAGCATAATTGAGTCAAGCCACAAACTTCTTACCAAGAGTTGCCCTCCTCCACTCCCAGTTTCCCCCTTAAATACATGAGCATAAACCTGCCTTAAAAATTCAGATCTTCAGAGTCAGAAATATCTTGAGAATCAGTCTTAACACCAACTCTGAAAACAATCTTCACAAATGTCTTTATCTTGTCATAGTCACTCTCCCCTTTATTAGTATGGGAGAGACTTCAACAAAACTATGCTTCTCTTTTTCCGAGAAATATCTCTAAGTTATATTTTCCAGGTTCCTCTGCTGTTAGTAATGGCCATGTTTGAGTTCTTGCCAACTCGGGTTATGATTGAAAGTGATGGATGTGCCTGGCACAGAAAACTTCTCCTGGGCACCTCCAGGTTCTTTCTAGGCCTTCCAGTGGGATGTTCATGATGATAAAGCCCTAAGGGTAGCACACCATGGAAAATGTATGGGTCCCTGAATGACCACCTGAAAAACAGCCAACACAACCTGAACATCCTCTCAGGACTAGCAAGTGAGCAGGAAACAAATGTCTATTGAGTAATGTCACTGACATGTTGAAGTCTGTTAGCAGAACCAAGTCCACCCTAGTCACGTAAGTTAATTAACGTAGAGGTTTCTGAAGGGAAGCATCCCAGTACAGCTTACAGGATGTCTTTGGGTCAGCTTGCTTTGGCCCAAGACTACCACGTCTGACTCTGAGAGGTTAAGGTCTCTGTTTGCCGAACTTGAAAACAAACCTTATAACTGATTTCAGTCTCAACAGCAACTGATTACTCAAATGTTGAACTTCAAAGATGTATGACACCAGGATGAACATCTTTATATACAATCAGAAAGACTATAGAATGAGGACTTTGACTTGGAAGGGTATCAAAGTCACCTGGGAAAATATAGGAGTAAAAGTAGGTATACAGTTATTTGTATGGAAAAATGCATGCAGGGTATGATAATTACAATAGTGTTATTGACTCTGTGTTTCATGTACTCACAACTGTACACGAAACTCAGGAGGAACCGAGGTCATGTTTAATAGTTTACATAATAACAGATTCATTGGGGTTTTCACATTAATTTGATCTCATTGGTATTTATGTTGGAGCGGTAGTAACCTTGCCATTGCCTTACATGCCTTTAGACATGAGATCAGCAAGTCTTCAGTCCTATTAAGAGCCTTACAAGAGGGTGATATCCAATCCCCAGCAGCAAAAATCAAAATCTACCCACTGGAGAACTGGAAGGACACACACAGAATCGAAGGACCCCGACAAGAGAGTTCACCCCAAACAGAGCGTCTGAGGGCTGACAGTGGGGGGTGCCAGTGACATTCTCCAACACAGGCCTCTTATTTTAGTTTCTAGTCTTCTCACCAAATGGAAAGCCTCTATTTTTGGTGAAACATTACTTCCCCAAGGTCAAAGAGGAGAAGGGGTGCCCTAAACATACACATTTCCCCTCAGATCTTCCCAATGCCACTCCTTCTTTCTGTGAGAACAAAATTCAGCTCCAATCTTCTCAGATTGTTGCAGCTGGTTTCTGCATTTTTTCTTTTTTAAATCTTCACCCAAGGGTATTTTTCCATGGATTTTTAGAGAGAGTGGAAGGGAGAGGGAGAGACAAAGAGAAACATCAATGTGAGAGAGAGACATCGATTGGTTGCCTCCTGCAATGCACCCTGATCAGGGGCCGGGGAACCTGCAACTGAGGTACGTGCCCTTGATTGGAATCGAACCCAGGACCCTTCAGTCCGCGGGCCGATGCTCTATCCACTGATTCAAACTGGCCAGGGCAGTTTCTGCATTCTTCATAGAGTTTTATTCTCTGGAGAGATGTCATAGATCAGAATGCTGTCTAGATCAGGGGTGGGCAAACTTTTTGACTCGAGGGCCACAATGGGTTCTTAAACTGGACCGGAGGGCCAGAACAAAAGCATGGATGGAGTGTTTGTGTGAACTAATATAAATTCAAAATAAACATCATTACATAAAAGGGTACGGTCTTTTTTTTTTTTTTTTTTAGTTTTATTCATTTCAAACGGGCCGGATCCAGCCCGAGGGCCGTAGTTTGCCCACGGCTGGTCTAGATTCAAAAACCACAGCACACCTTTATTCTCCCACTGTATTTATCTAACTCACCTGTTCACCCTCCTACAAGACTTATTTCTACTTTTTCTTCCCATAAGCATGCTATATCTTCTCTTAACGCTCACCCTCGAATAATGATGCTGCTTCCAATTCAACGAGAATATATAAGGAATAAGAAGGCTTCACCTGCCTGCCACTCTCATATATATAACAACCTATCTGCACTGGTATCCATATACTCTGCTTCCTGCCTGTCCTTATGCTTGAACCCATTAAAATGCACCTTTTCATTTCAGAAAGTGGAATTCATGACTGAGTATGACGGGGGGCTCCCTTCTCCGAGTGCAGCACGGAGAGAGAGAGACGTGAACCGGTTCTTTTAAGTAGGAGGTGCTTTTGGATTTGAGAAAAAATTAAAATTAAAATTTTTTCTCAAATCCCAAAGACACAGACATAGAATAAAAGCTTGGGCTGGGTGTGGCGTCTGCCCTCTGAAGGAGGGATAGGCACAGAGAGAGTCAGCACCGCATGCAGATTTAATAAATACTCGAATAACAGGAAGTTCCATCACATCTGGGTGGGCCTGGAGTTCCTGGCGACATCATGAGATCCACCCCCGTAACACTGGGCAGGAAGGTCAAACTGAGTGGCGTCCTGGTCTGTTGACCAGGTCCACCCCCAAGGCATGGCTCTGCCTTCGCTCTGAGTTTCAGCCCACATATTTAAACCCAGTGTTTGCTAGCGACCCTCAACAACTGAGAAGGTAAATGTAAACCTATATCCAGACTGAAGTACAAATGAATTGAAAAAAGTGTATATGTAGGAATTCTCTAATGTCCACTGTGTACTAGATCCAAGCCTTCTCGCCTAGTCAAGGAAGTGTCTCTAGCAATGAACCCTCTTCTCCTATATCATTAATTCCCTGTTCCTGCATAGGCAATACTGGGAGCAGGCATACGTCCCAGTCCTGTGTTAATACTGGGACCAGGCATACATCCCAGTCCTGTGTTAATACTGGGACCAGGCATACGTCCCAGTCCTGGATTAATACTGAGAAGCAGCAAAAGTAACCTCGCTACAATCACTGCTCTGGAAGTTAAGGCTGAACCAACCAGACAGCTGACTCAACATGAACTCTCAGACTCTCTCCTTGACTCGTCCACCAATGCAAGCCCCTCCCAGTTGGTTCCCCGCCTTCAGCAAGGAGCTGCTGAAAGGCATTGTTCCTTTTCTCTCTCTACCATGAAGTTCTAGGTCATGATGCCAGTAACCAGCTGTGGGTTAGGCTCATGTATTCATACATTTAACACACATTTGTTGAGTGCCTACTATTTTCCAGTCCCTGCTGTTAAGGACTCACCGTCTAATGAGGAAGGTTAATGCATAAATAAATAACGACAGAAACATACTTTGCTCTCCATAACAGAGAAACACCTAGAATGCTATGTGAGCATAAAGGAGGAAGCAGCTGCCCTGTTGAAGATATTCCCAAAGCCGAGGGTAACATTGGAGCAGCTCGATTCCAAGCTTTCTTTATTTGCAGCCAGAGGAATAGGAACGTGGGCTTAACTACACTTACCTAGTTGTGTGCCCTGAGGTTGAAACATTTAAGTGTTAACGAGCAGTTCAGTAAAGATCAAACCTGTAAAGAGTGATCATTGTGTGGCACAACATACAAGAGGCATCGAACAGTAGATGAAAAAACTATTTGGGGGCAAGAACTTGTCTGCCCACACCGACACCAGACCCCATAGGATCAATGTCAATACCATCGACTCCCATTTAGAGGCTCACTCCTCTGAGGGCCCACAGTGCTTTGCTCCTTTCTCATGAGTTTGTTTGTTTTTTGTTTTTGTTTTTTTGAGAGAGAGAGAGAGAGAGGAAGGGAGAGGGATAGAGAGATAAAAGCATCGATGAAGAGAAACATTGATTGGCTGCCTCCTGCAAGCCCCATACTGGGGATTGAGCCAGCAACCCAGGCATGTGCCCTGACTGGGAATGGAACCCAACACCTCTTGGTTCATGGGACGGCACTCAATCACTGAGCCACACCTGCTGGGAATGACTCTTACTTTTAAGCCTGAAATAAACCGCCCCTCACTAAGCTCTTTGAAGTTTCATGTCTCGTTTTTGTATCTTTTAAAACACTCACTCAGAACCTTGCACATAGAAGTGCTCAATAAATATTGCAAGAATGAATCACTAACACACAAGATCAGACTGGAATTCATAAATAATGTTATTCACCAGGTTTATGGTCCTTCTTTTTAGAGTTGAGAGAGTGACTGAAGAAGTTAACGGCCAAGTGGAAAGGAGGCAATCAGGAGAGGATGTGAGGAACCCAGGGTAACAGGGAGCTGAGGTAGCGATGCTGGAGATGCTGGAAATGTTGAAGGTCGCTAGGAGAAAGATCCCATTTCATTTCCCTGATTCCCTCGAAGCGACTCCAAGACCACGGAGATTTCTGCGGGAAGCCTCACTCACAGGTTATGGTGTGTGTGTGTGTGCACAAGTATTGCAAGGAGCTTCAGGGAGGGGGGCTTTTGTCACCAATCTCCAGGCACCGTGACAGACAGAATGTTAAAAGCCTGAAACTAGCCAAAATCCAGGGGAGAACAGACAGACTGAAGAGCTGAGGCAGGTAGTTAATCTTCTGGAAGGTACTGCAAGGGAAGACAGGTTTGTTCGCCCAGCTGGCTGTCGCAAGTCTACTTTTGTATGATTTGTTATCTTACCCGGTGGGAAATCTAGGCCTTGACATTGAATCACAAGGCAGGGGATGCCTGGATCCCTAAATAAATTTAGTCCAGGAAAGAGAGAGTACAAAAGCTTTTTGTCAACCTTTACACCGGAACTAAAATCTGGGCCACATTTGGCCCCAGGTGTAAATGTTTCTAAGCACATTTATTATGGCTTGAGGAAAAGAGAAACCGATGAATTGGCAATGAGCCTTATTATTACAAAGCAATCTTTTTTAAAATCATCATTCAATAATGAAAATCTAGATGGACATCTCAGCCAGAAAATTACACTTACTGCAGCAAATTATATTCTAAATATTACCTTAAAGATAACATCTCAATGGTCAAAAACATTAACTGCTACCTTCGTGAATAGCGTAGATTCTACGGAGTCCTCAAGTGGGTGCAAGCCTCGCATTCATTGTCTAATGTGTCTTTTCTTGGCTTGACATAAGCAAATGTCGTATTTTAGTAGAACTAATATTATGTCAGCTTGAAGGACAAGCGTCAGTATTTTTGTCATCTTCGCTTTCCTTCTGCAGAAAAAAAATGTGCACAAGAAAAGAAGTCTGTCATACAGCGGACACTGGGGTTGTCTTCTCTACGTCTGTTTCAACTCGGCCCACTATCTGTGACTGTGCCGCGCGGGGGGTTGACCCCCAGCTCATAGGTAACTCTGATTAATCTAAGGAGTCAGGATACTCTCATGGGCCTCAACAGAGTCTTTAAGAATGCAAATTGGAGTTTTCCTGTACACAAGCTTTGGCTGAGAAACGGAAATGAGACTCATCCCAGAACATTGAGACCCAAGAAGAGATTTCTTGGGTTCTTCTAGAAAGGATGTTTTCTCACTCGTATGGGAGTTTATTGGATCAACTCTTTCTCTTCCTCTCAGCACCACAGTGTGTGGTTATAAAGCCTTAGAATAATAGCTAATGCATAACCAAAGGACCACAGAGAAATGGAGCTGAAGCCATTGAATTTTTGCTGATTCTGAACCTTGTCTTTTTGACTTGTTCCCATGAGTAAATAATTCTGATACTTGAAGCCTCCAACTTTCTGATACATGCTAAATAGATGACTATTTAAAATAACTTAAGTATGTGTTAGAGTTGCTTGATAGTTCTCTGCCCAAGACATACTAACCAAAACCAATGGATGAATCTTGATCACAAAGGAAAGGAGAAGAGAAAAGAGGAGAGGAAAGAAAGGAAGAAAGAGTGAGGAAGGGAATGAGGAAGGGAGAGATGGAGGAAAGCGCTATGTCGTATGTCGAGTGTATGTTTAACTTTTTAAAAAAGTGCTCTTCCAGAGTGGCTGTGCATTCTCACCAGCAGTGTATGAGACAGACATACAGTTTTTCTGCATCCTTGTCAGCATTTAATACTAACAGTATTTTTTATTTTAGCCATTCTGATAGGTGTGTAGAAATAGTGATTTTAATTTTCATTCCTCTAAAGGCAAGCAATGTTGAACATCTTTTCATGTGTTTATTTGCCATCCATATAGCTTCTTTGGTGATGTGTCTGTTCAATTATTTGTTCTATTTGGATTGTTTGTTTTCTTAATATTGAGTTTATAGAGCTTGCTATGCACTGTGCCAACAATTTGCCTGATGTGTGTTTTGCAAATATTTTCTCCTAGTTGCTGTGGACATTTTCATTCTCTTTGCTTTTCTTATTCTTAATAGGATCTTTGTAGAGCTATAGTAGTGTGTTTTTTTTTAAAAAAAACCCTTTATAAAGTCTAATTTATTTTTAAAATTTTATAGATCATGCATTTAGTGTCATAACTGAGAAATCTTTGACCAATCCTAGGTCATGAACAATTCATTAGCATTTCCATTTCGTCTAGCCTACTTTCCCTTTTTGCCATTCTCCTCCTCTGTGCCTTAGCCCTTATATCAGTCTATAGAGGAAGCTTATCAACCTGGGGCCAAGGACTTGTCATCATAAGGGTCCAATTCAGGGAGGTCTCCATTAGATCCTCATCTGTGCTCTGGTTCTTTCATGTGGTGACTTATCCAGACCCACTTCTGGGTCAGGGTTTCCTCGCCTCGTTAGAAGACCAGGTGCGAGATAGTCCTGTCTGGGCACCATGGGTGAGCCTGAAGTCCAGTGCCTCCTACGCATACTTGTAAGCATGGGTAAGTAAGAGATGTGCTGCTCAGAGGGAAACCAATGTTCCATGAGAAGAGCTCAGAAGAAAATCTCCAATTTTGAAAAGGAGAGCCAAGGAAAGAAGCTAAAACAGAGAAACCAGGAGGCAAAGGAAATATGAGAATGGGTACAGGCAGGGGTACTGAAAATGGGAACCGATGTAAGCTAATATATTTAGAAAAAAGACAACACTAATAGCTAATTCTTACAATTACATTCACCCCGTAACAGGTACTGTTTTAAATGCTCTCTATCAGCAGTGCTCAAAGGATGGTCCAGGGAACCTGATGGATCCCCAAGACCCTTTAAGGCAGTGGTTCTCAACCTTCCTAATGCTGCGACCCTTTAATACAGTTCATATTGTGGTGACCCCAATTTCATTGTTACAAATTGAACATAATTAAAGCATAGTGATTAATCACAAAAACAATATGTAATTATATATGTGTTTTCTGATGGTCTTAGGCGACCCCTGTGAAAGGGTCGTTCGACCCCAAAGGGGTTGCGACCCACAGGTTGAGAACCGCTGCTTTAAGGGCTCTGCAAGTTCCAGTCTATTTCCATAAGAACAGTAATACATTGATTGACGTTTTCACTCTTGGTTCTCTGTGAGAATACATGGAGTTTTCCTGAGGCAACACAACATACGATATTGTGATAGGTTGAAAGCAGAAATATACCTGAGAATCCAAGTGTCTTCTATTAAGCCAGACAAAAGAATAGATTTGAAAAAAGGTAAGAGGATTTTTTTCTTGTTTTGGCACAGAGAGCGAGGCAGGTAGGGGGCTGGGTTGAATGGAGAGAGAAACCCAAAGGCTCCGAAGAGGGAACCCTTTGCTGGATCGAAGTTATTCCCTTTGGACTAGATGAGGAGTTATATTTAGGATCCGGTCTGAAGAGCTCTCTTCTTACTGAATGTAAGCCCCCAGGAACCCTGCACCTCCGGTGTAATTTGTTGCACTCTCTGTATCGCTGCACTAGTCCCTCGTGAGGATGCTGCCAGGAAGGAGGAAGCAACCTGGGCAGCGTCCAGAGGGCATCATGACGCGGTCGGCTGGCCTTGCGGTTTGATTAGCAACCAAGCCGTGAGATTCATGGTTACCAATGGGAACTAGACAGGAACGTTCCTGCCACAGATTCCCTAAGGCCCGTGAAAGCGAAGAGAAAGCCAGGCGAGGTAGGCCTTAAGGAAGGAGAAAAGAAATAGACTCTTTTTTTTATAAAAAAGTATCAAGCAAATAACTAGGAAGCGTGAATTGCATGTGAAATGACTGTTCTTGATGCCAGTGCTGTGTTTCTCAAACGGGAACCCACCTGTAGGGTTCTGGCCTGAACGGCGCAGCATAAAACAGCGCACTTTCGGAGTGACGGTTTTATCTGAAGGTGATTAAAATGTGCGTTGATATCATAGCTATATTACAAAGCAGGGCATGGAAGTCACATACATTTTTCAGATGAACAACAGTTCTGTGGGGGCTTATCTGCTGTCGCTCTGGCAGGAACCGGAGAGCGTTCCGACCCGCTCAGCTCCCGTCTACACCTCCTGTGGCCAGAACTGTGTGTGCTCCCTCCATCGTTCCTGTCCATCCACTGGCCTGCCGTCTTGAAATGGAACTACAGCCATTGAAATTTTAATGACACGGAAACTATCAAGGGGGCATTTTTTTTTAAATAGGAAAATATCAAAACTTTCTAATATTCTATTTGGATATCTAGAATTGGCTTATAATCGCAAAAGCCGGTTTCCGAAGAAAGAAACTGCCCTTGACCGCCTACTTGCCCGTTCATTTCACACTCGCACTACTGTCCCATGTAAGGCTCCACTCCCTGGGGTCAAGCAGGGGCCACGCTGGGAAAGGGCCTGTCCTCTTGAAGGTGTTGCCTTGAGTCCTGCTGCTTAGATCGTGGTCTGAGCTCAGCATCATCGATACCATCAGGCACTTGGTTAGGAATGAGGAGTCTCAGGCCCAAGTCAGAATCGGCATTTTAACTCGTTTGAAGAGAGAGGGGCTAGAGGACCTGCCAAGATCCCTGTGCCAGGGGGTGGCAGGTGCAAAACCTAAACAGAGTGACTACATCACTTCCCTTCTGAGCCCACTGACTAGAGCCAGATACGTGGGCCCTTCTAACCAAGGAGGCTGGCGAACATGGGTGAGCTGGTGGGATATCTGATGAGCATCACTGCGGCCACACAGCCTCAGTATCCTAAGTGGATACTAGATGTTTTGAATGATTATGGGCAAATAACTTTCAGAATCCTGAACATGAAGGCTACTCACTTTAACATATCAATTACCAATTTATCTCTTCCATTTTCGTTAACATGAATAAGTAACGTAACTGCTTCACACCAAAGGATGCAGTAAATTTGATAAATCTGTGGGCTAGATACAGATGATCTAGGAAAAATTCCAATGCCAGAGAGCTCCCTTTTGGTCATAAATATTGATGTTCAGGATCAAAACTCATGTAAATGTGACACAATATTTACATAACCCAGGAAGTTCCCGGACCGTTTATACACTTCATTCTTTGGACAAACTAGTAAAATCAATTATAGTCCTCAGGCAATAACCTCACCATCGATGATCATTTTTATTCAAAGCCAATGTTATGGCTCAATTTTTTTTGAGGTTAACAGGTTAACAGAGTCCTTAAGTGTCACACATTGGCCAGCACACACTAGCGAGGTGAGCAGGTAAACTTTAAATAACATTAGGGCCAGGGCAGAGTCTAAGAATGAAGGAAGGTCAATTATTCTAATGAGCATGTAGGAATCTAAGGGCCCTCATAACAAGGAATGAAGGTCTGAGCAAAGACTATAGGCCAGGGCAACTTTATTGGAATATAAAGTCATAAGAATGGCTTGGGGGGTATTTTTTAAAAAGCTACCACAAAATATTAAATTCAATTCTCTCAACAATGTTTATTGTCATTTTTGAAATGAGAATATTTAAAGTCATTGCCCAACTTCTCTTTTTTTATCTTTATTGTTGAGATGATTACAGATGTCCTCTTTTTTCCCCCCCATAGCTCCCCTCCACCTGGTTCCCACCCAACCCCAGGCCCTTGCCACCCTATTGTCTGTGTCCATAGGTACTGCACACATGTATATAAGATCTTTGTCTAATCTCCTCCTGAATCCCCCACATGCCCTTCCCTCTGAGAATCATTAGTCTGTTCCATATCTATGCCCCTGATTCTATTCCATTCACCAGTTTATTCTGTTTATCAGATTTTTTATTCATTTGATTTTTAGATTCAATTGTCGATAGATATGTATTTGTTGCCACTTTGTTGTTCATATTTTTTATCTTTACCTTCTCCTCCTCCTCCTCCTCCTCCTCCTCTTCCACCTCCTCCTCCTCCTCCAATACCCTTCAGCATTTCATATAATCCTGGTTTGGTGGTGGTGAACTCCTTTAGCTTTTTCTTGTCTGTGAAGCACTTTATCTGACCTTCAATTCTGAATGATAGCTTTGCTGAGTATTCTTGGTTGTAGGTTCTTGCTATTCATCACGTTGAATATTTCTTGCCACTCCCTTCTGGCCTGCATAGTTTCTGTTGAGAAATCAGCTGACAGTCATATGGGTACTCCCTTGTAGGTAACTAACTGTTTTTTTCTTGCTTTTAAGATTCTCTCTTTGTCTTTTGCTCCTGGCATTTTAATTATGATGTGTTTTGGTATGGTCCTCTTTGGATTCCTCTTGTTTAGGGTTCTCTGCACTTCCTGGACTTGTAAGTCTATTTCTTTCACCGGGTAGGGGAAGTTTTCTGCCATTATTTCTTCAAATTGGTTTTCAATATCTTGCACTCTCTCTTATTCTGGCACCCTCATAATTCGGATGTTGGTACGCTTGAAGTTGTCCCAGAGGCTCCTTACACTATCTTCATATTTTTAGATTCTTTTTTGCTCTTCTGGTTGGGTGTTTTTTGCCTCCTCATATTTCAAATCATTGACTTGATTTCTCAGAATCCTCTAGTCTACTGTTGGATCCCTGTATATTATTCTTTATTTCAGTCAGTGTATGCTGAATTTCTGACTGGTTCTTTTCCCTTTTTTTTTTTTTTTTTTTTTTTTTTTTTTTTTTTTTTTTCTCCGCATTCTCACTAAGATCCTTAAAGGTCTCACTAAGTTCCTTGGAGGTTTCCAGAAGATTCCTGAGTAACCTTATAATTGTGTTTTTGAACTCTATATCCAGTAGTTTGCTTTCTTCCATTTCTTTCATTTGTGACATGTTTCTTTGTCTGCATTTTGGCTGCTTCCCTGTGTTTATTTCTATGTATTGGGTAAAGCTGCTATGTCTCCTTGAGTTGGCAGAGTGGCCTTGTGTAGTAGGTGTCCTATAGAGCCCAGTGGCTCAGCCTCCCCAGTCACCTGAGGTGGACACTCTTGGTGCCCCCCTTTGTGGGCTGTGTGCACAGTCTTGTTGTAATTGAGCCTTGATTGCTGGAAGGAATTTACCTCCAGGCCAATTGGCTGTGAGGACCAGCTGTGACTACAATGGGAGAGCTGCTATGCAGGAGACACCCTTATGGGGCAGGACTTGCTTCAGTGGGGCTTTGGTGCTCACTGAGTCTGCCCCTTGAGTGTGTCACTTATGGATGTGTAGAGTTGTAATCTGGTTTGGTCTCACACTGGCCACTGGGTACACTGGCTCATGGATCTCCAAGGAGGTGCAAAGTCAGCCACTGCCTGGGGCCACCCAGCAGGAGCTACAGAGAGAATTGAAGATTCCTCCTCTTTGTATGGGGTTTGGAAGTGCCCAGATGAGCCCCAGCTGTGAAGCAAGGCAGGCTGGTGCTGGTGCCGGACTTGGGCTTTTTATTGATAGCTTTGGGTCTCCCTGACCCAGCTGCAGCTTGTTTGACAGGTTTTAGGCTGAGAAAGGACAGACCATTCATATGCAAAACACGCTGTACACAACTTGGGTGGGGTTGTAAACTGGGTGGGGCGGGGTCTCAGGGAATCAAAGAGAAATGGCTGCCAATAAGCCCTGCACCAAGGAGGTCCCAGTGCAGGAACAATGACCACTGCAAGCACCTCTGACTGAAGAAAGCCGCCCCCACGTTCCTGCCCCGATGCCAGACAGTCCAGTTTCTCCCCGTATGTGTCTGGGTCCCTCAGAGCCTCGCCCAGGTACTGGAGCTCAGAGCAAGCGGGAGCTTGTAAATTCAGTTCACAGTGCCGGCCTTTTAAGAGGAGTAGCTGGTTCTCCAGCAGCCTCTGTGTCACTGAGCCCCAACCCACACACTGGTTTTTACAGTCCATAGTCCTACATAGGGACTTCTTTTCCCAGCTCTGGGAGCCTGGGCTGGGGTTGGTGTGGGGCTGGGACTCCTTGCTCCCCTGGGCGGCCTCCACAGAGACGATCTCTCTCCCGATTAAAAACACAGCCCACGTGGGTGCAGATCCAGCCCGTTCCACACCTCTGCACCTCCCACCAGTCAGTGCGCTTCCTTCTCTACCTCCCTAGTTGGAGGACTTCCACTCAGCCAGCTTCCCGTGTTTCTGGATGATAGTTGTTCTGTATTTTAGTTGTAATGTTGATGTGGTTGGGGGAGGCATCAAGTATAGGCCTTTACCTATGCCGCCATCTTGGTTCCTCCCTAATTTCTCTTATTTTTTTTCTCCTCCTTTGCGCTTTTTAAAATAAGGCAAGTTAATATCAATCATACTAAGCATGTGAAATATTTAGATTCTTGAAAGATGAAATATTTATATCTTCATCTATATACTAAGGATAAAAATATTTATCTCTTATGTAGAAAATGAGTGTAAAACTTTAGTGTCGTGTCTGACACCTGGTTAACCTTTAAGAAATGATGATTATTATTCTAGAAAGTAACTTTTTATCTCATTCAATGCCCCAAACACTGAAGGCGCCACTGCTGTGATATTTCTGACAGATCTGTCCAGTCTCCATGAGGGCATTTCTCGTGACAGGGAGCTCACCCCTTTACAAGCTCAGCCAGTCCATTCATGGCCAATTCTACATTATTTTTAAACATTTAAAATATTTGCAATATTTTTTTCTTATGCAGTATCCTTCTGTGGGTCTGACTTGTTATTATTGACATATATCTGGCCTTATTAATGCTTTCTGGAGTAATCTGATACAAAAATGCATCTTTTAATTTGCTGTAATGGTGCCTAACCATTATGCTGTACACCTAAATTAATACAAAATACTACTGAATGTAAACGGGAGTTGAAATATAAAAAATTTTAAAAATTTATGAATCAGGAGCGTTCTTTGTGAAAGTTTAGTCGTGTTCAAAGTCCCTGTGTCCTATATCGCAAAGTCACCCTTTAACGAACTTCTGGGCTTAGCTCCCATGGTTTGAACATATGCCTACGCCAAAGTGCTGCCTGGAGAAGCGCAGTAGGTCACGTGCACAACAGTCCCAGGCACCTACTGAAGAAAGAAAGGATGCTTTTCTGAGAACCGGGCGGCCTCTGCTTCACACAGTGCAGGCTTGTCATGAACAAGTTCACATTCTGCAAAACCGAGGCCTGAAAGGAACAGGGTGTGTAGGAAAACAGAACTGGGTGCTCGTGGAATTCCGTGGCCCGAGCGCTGGTGAAAACAGCAAGGACCCTAAGAAAGGGCCCCAGGACAGTCGAGTCTCCGTCAGCATCGCCCTCAGAAAATCCCTTGTGATGTCACAGCTGTGCTCGCTGCTTCCACAGAGACGCTGGGAGGCGTTTGCTTTTGACAGAGACTTCTCATCGGGAATCTTCGTTCCCACGTTAGCTTAATTCTAGGTGCAGTGTCCCCACCCCTGCCTCGTCTGTACGCCCCAAAACAGCTGGACCTGGTGGAAAACCAAGCCTTCCCCGAAGAAGCAAACAGCCACTGCTTGTCTAAAGGAAGGCCCCAGCGATTTTCTGCATGGTTTGTTTGTTTTCTCAGCTCTTCACGTGCCGCAAAGATGGTCTTTTTAATTTTGAGCAGCTCATCCCAGATTGCTTCAAAACACGAACAGGCCGGGCATAACTGTGCCTGAACCACCGTCAGCCGCACATTATCCTCCCACCATTCCCTAAATCACCAATAACCCGCGGTTCCAATCACAGACAGATGGCGGCACCGGCATCTCAAGCCCTGGGAACCCGATTTCTCCAGGTGCTTCTCATCTGTCCCGGACGGAGACCCTCAAGGACATGCAGTACATCCGTCCTGGGCCAGTGGCACTCGCTGCTTTAAAGACATAGAACGCACTTCAGAATCTTTGAGGTGAGCAGAGGCATTTAAACATTTTATCTGAAATTTACACACCACTTACTTCCCCAAACGACCTTAGGTGACTGCCAAAGAGGAAGGGCTGCGTGCCAAAGAGAGCTTCGTGCTCTTTTTGTTGTCATAGCATATAAATCAGACATAATTTCTATCTAAATTGTTGTGACTCTGAATGGGTTGAGAGCTTGGTGATTAAAAATACAGATTCAGGACGCAGACACACCTGGGTGTGAGTCTCAGTGTGTCCCTCCGCAGCTGGGGGCCAGTGAGCCAGTCCCTGCTCCGCGCCTCCGTGCCTTCCTCTGTGAGGTGAGGCCACTGTCCAGCACGGTCCCATGAGCGCCAGACCAGGTCACCTGTGTCACACACCCCAACAAAGGACAACTCTGAGCATTTTCTCATTATCATTTTACCTTTTGTCAGGAGCAGGTCCCATTCAGTGCAATCACATGTCCATGCAGTGTCTGCCGATATGCTAAGTGGCTTCAAAATGTTTAATTTACAGGAGACTTTTTTGAAGATCCTATAGGCTCTATTTTGTTTTTTAAATGCTAGCATAAGCCAGTCAGGAAAAGACAAGTACCACATGATTTCACTCATATATAGAATTCAAGGAACAAACAACTAGCAAGCAAAATAGAGACAGACTCATAGGTAGAGAGCAGGTGGACAGTTCTTGAGTGTGTGAGTGTGTGTGTGTGTGTGTGTGTGTGTGTGTGTGTGTGTGCTGGTGGTGGTGAAGGGGCTGAGCAAAAAAGAGAGAGCTCATGGACATGGACAACAGTGTAGTGATGGCAGGGGAGGGGGGTGGGAGGGTGAAGGAGAAGTAGGCATGGAGGGGATAAGTGGGGATGGGAAAAATAAAATTTAAAAATTACAATTAAAAAATAAGAAAAAAACAACCCTAAATAAAAGTAAAATGCACCCTGGCCTCCTTTAGCCGTGCTGACGGTCACTGGAACACATCACCCCTGACACCAGGCCAGGAGAAACGACATGCCAAGGACTCGGGGCGGGGGGCGGGGGGGGGGCGAGGAACCACTTTGTTTAGGCAACGAGAGTGGCTGGGCCTGTTCCTTCTCGGCCTCCCTCATTAGCCTGGGAGACACCAGGGGGTTACAGCGTCAGCTGTTTCTATTAGGAGATAAAAGAAGGAACCTCTTGCTGCGTGTTAATATTTTAACAGCCAGCTGGTAAACCTCGCTTCCTAAGTGCATGTGTGAGAAAAATAAAGGGAACGTTGACACTGGGCAAACCTTTCCTTTTTACTTCTGATGAGTTTCAAACGGAAGCTTTTAGTCTGTTTGTGCGTCAGTAAAACACATCCCAACCTGAAAAGAAAAAAAAAAGCCTCCCGCTGGCCTGGGCAGGGGTGCCTCTTGCAGTTGCTGTCTGCACTCAGGCTTGGAAAGGGCGCCCCGACGGGCAGCGAGCGTCACCTGGCACTCACTGGCTGGGACGGCAGGACCGTGGGTCCCTCCACCTGCTGCATCCGGGTCTGCCCTGGGACGAGGCACCGGGCCGATCCCAGCGCATTTACCATGGGAGAAGCCCTGCTTGCCCTCTCCTTTGCTTGTGCTCCTCCAAACAACTGTCCAGACTCCCTTACTAACTCCTTGGCAATGTCATCCTAAAGTCCACTCTCACCCAAGGCAAGGATTCCCCAACGACGTCCGTTCTGCACCATCAGACTGAAATGACAGGGTTGCTGGGAAACTAGGGGTGGGAAGGCCACCCAAGCGAGGCTCCTGGGGCCAGAGGCGCTAACTAGACACACGCGGTGCCTCTGGAGACAGCTTGGCAGCGCGGCAGGCACCCGCATGCCTGGAGGACGCTTCCAGGGCCTTAACAACCTACAAGAAACAATGCAGTGGGACCCGGGCTTACAGGGGCCAAGGCGATGCAGACGCAGGTGGAGTTCGGGACGTAGGAGGTGAGCACCGGCCGGGACAGGAGAGCTGGGGGACGCGGGGACCCTGCTTTCTGGAGGAGACCCAGCCTTCCTCCCTCGAAAGTGGTGGCCGCGGTTCTGCCTCACAGTCCAACCCATTTAATAAGTTCAGTTCCACAGAAACAAACAACAACGCTGGCCTTTTGTTAGTCATTTGAGATATGTTAACACGTCAGAGAGAGAGTGAGACTAAGGAGAAATGAGAATAAGAGAAAGCGACTTCTAAAATCGGTATCGAATACATTATTGAACTCGAAACCATATAATAATGTCCAACAGCTTTGCATTGTAATTACACATGATTTTAATATTTTAATTACCGAGTGAATTTCTTTCTAATTTCCCTCTCGATCTCTTCCTATACCCCCAGCGCCAATGCTGTGATTTTCCTCAGCGCCAGGGCTCTTCCCTGGATCTTAGCTCTTCCCACAACCCTGGCTCCCACATCGGACAAATCACAGACTCTGCTGACCGATGGGTCCCAGCAAGGGGAAGGTCTTTTTCTTCTCTCCGGCCCGGCCTTTTCCTGGCCAGTGTCTCTTAACTCGGATCAACAACATCAAACTATTAATCAATCAACAGAAGCTTAAAACAGCATGAGAGTATACAATCTGAAAACATAAAACCTAAAAAAAAATATTGCATTTATTGGGGTGACGTTGGTTAATAAGATTATATAGGTTTCAGGTGTACAATTCTATAACACACCATCTGTGTATTATATTGTGCATTCATCACCCAAAGTCAAGTCTCCTTCCATCACCATTTATCGCCCCTTTACCTTCTTCTACCTCCCCCACACCCCTTTCCCTCTGGTAACCACCCTACTGTTGTCTGTCTGTGTCTGAGTTTTGTTTTGTTACTCAATCCCTTCACCTTTTTCACTCAGCCAAGATTTGAAAGTCAACCAAGTGCCCATCAGTAGATGAGTGAATAAAAGAGTTGTGGTCCATTTACTACTCTAGTGTAAAAAAGAAGGAACTCTTACTTTTAGCATGGATAGACCTAGTGATTGTGCTAAGTGAAAAAAGCCAGTCAGAGAAAGACAAGTGCCATATGACTTCATTTTTATGTGTAAACTGATGAGCAAAATAAACTAACAAATAAAATAGAAAACATAAAACTTTGATACGGTGTAAACTTTCCATTATGTTCCAATTTAAAAATAAGCATGCTGGTTTTCTCTTATACTTAATCTACCTAAGGGTCAAAAAATAGATATAAATAGAAGAATTTTCCTTGATTTTTAAAGGCCTAAATATAAAAGAGGTGCCAAATAAGGCCAAATTTGGCCTTGGGACAATGACAGTTTGAGGGACCCTGGCATACGCTGTTTGAAGAGAAGGTAACAGAGGTCTAGAAAGTGGTTAGTGCTTCCAGTTGAAAAGGGCAACAGGTATAGACCCAGATTATGCCCCAACCTTGCCATGTCTTCAGATTATGCTCACCTCTTCATGGTTAGGAAAATCATGTTGCTTTTCATAATTTCAATGAAAGAGCAGTTGAAAAGGGTACATATACTGTTAAAAACATTTATTAGTTAACCTGGTATGAATTTTACTAAAGCAAAGATTGATAAATGCATACATGAAAGTTAGCTGAGCAGTTGTTAACTGCCTACCAAAAAGATCATAGGGAAAAGCTTTTACACAATAATTCATCACTGCAGAATTGGCTGTCGGTGAATACAATCATCTCAGCAGAACAATGCACTTATTAAAAAGTATAATTTGCTGTTTCATCATACTTTCCATCCACCTTGGGTTTGAAATGCTAATCATTCATGGGTTGCTGCTGTTGTTTGTAACGCCTTTAAAATTCATTACAAACTATACCAAGATTGTAAACACCTGTGCCTTTCTGCATACATATGTATCGAAAATCAATATGGCTATGCTAAAGTATTTGAAAAAATATTACAATGATCTCAGCAGTTCTACCGATCCATTACTACTTTGATTTCTCTTTATGGCATTTTTTATGGGTTTTCAATATGAGAAAAATATATGGTCCCGGCTTATTTATCCTTCTTCTTGGGAGAAAGATAGTTCATCAAGTCAATTCGGATTTCTTTTGGACACGTATCTTCCAAAGTTAAAACGGTCTTTATCCAGATGTTAAAATGAGCAAATGAATATTTAACACAATTTGACAGGTCCCTCCACAGGATCACTCCTACACAGTAATTCTCAGGCGAGAGAGAGAGAGAGAGAGAGAGAGAGAGAGAGAGAGAGAGATTGATTCCTTGGAGACAACACTGAATACACCAACAATCCTAAGCCTTTGTTTGGTATTTTCCAGAGGTTGTAGAAAGTAAGCACAGGAGAGTCTATCCAGCTTTCCCTATGGGAGCAGCACACTGGCCAGCTCTCAGATAACTCTGTGAAATCACAACAGCCAAGCCAGGGCCTTCATTCACTAGTTCATTCACTCCTTTGTGTTAATCTAAGGCAGTGGTTCTCAACCTTCCTAATGCCTCGACCCTTTAATACAGTTCCTCATGTTGTGGTGACCCCCAACCATAAAATTATTTTCGTTGCTACTTCATAACTGTAATTTTGCTACTGTTATGAATCGTAATGTAAATATCTGATATGCAGGATGTATTTTCATTGTTACAAATTGAACATAATTAAAGCATAGTGATTAACCACAAAAACAATATGTAATTATAGATGTGTTTTCCGATGGTCTTAGGCGACCCCTGTGAAAGGGTGGTTTGACCCCCAAAGGAGTCGCGACCCACAGGTTGAGAACCGCTGATCTAAGGACTCCTGATTTTTAAAAAAATTTTAAGAGGACAGAATGAAAACAGGCGAAAAGAGGTGCGTTTCTGTGGCTAAGAGCATAACCACGCCATTCTAAGGCGTCCTCCCCTCCCCAGAGGACACCGACTTCCAATAGAGTGAAGTGTCAGTCACGCTGTTCTTGGTTTAAGAGAAGGGGACGAGGACATCGTATCAAATGGCTTCACTTCTCGTTCCAGTAATAGTCATTACCAACATGATTTTAGGTAGCTCTCCCCGTTACTTTCCTCGTCTGTACCGTAATGGCAACTTTGGCTACATTGGGCAAATCCTGACATGTAGTTGGCTCAGGAATGTGATTTTCACTCTAAATTTAGGGAAAAGTAATATCAATAAATAATTCCATGGCACGTTTCCAAGTAAACCTCACAGTCTACTGAGAGGCAGGCAGAGCAGTTATTTCTATTTGGGTTCGACAGGGATGACCCTGGATGTCAGAAACGTAGTTTGCACAGTGTCTACAGGAAGCCTGGACTTGAACCCACTGTCCCAAGATAAACCCAGAACGCAGCCACGCCTCCACTTCCTGGTTAAATGGATGTACAATGCTGTTAATGGGGCTCCGTACATCATCCTACATCTAAACGATTCACCGATTCTCTACTCTGTCCACTAAAAGACGGGGCGTGGTCAGTTTCGGTGCAGAGCCACGTTGTCTAAGCCACCAGGCCATAGAGACACTTTCAGTCTCTGAAGAGCGGGGTAAATATTCACGTGTGATCTCAGGAGACCCCAGGCAATCAGTCTTCCAAATAAAAATGCAAATGCTGACATGTCCCTTCAATAGTGTCTCCATGGCTGGGCGGCTTAGACCAAGTATTAATCCTCTCATCTCCAGAGTCAACTGGTGATTGCACCTCATAGTCAGCGTGCATTCCATGTGAGGGATCTGGGGGCAAGCAAGTTAAAGACGTGTCTACGCTCTCATCCTTGTGACCACA
This sequence comes from Myotis lucifugus, assembly GCF_000147115.1. Lineage (NCBI taxonomy): Eukaryota > Metazoa > Chordata > Mammalia > Chiroptera > Vespertilionidae > Myotis > Myotis lucifugus. Next base: position 645,210 of record NW_005871066.1, read on the forward strand.
GCCAAGTCACTGGAGCTAATTCTGTCTCTGTGAATGTCTGATCCTGAGGGAAACCCTGCCGTTCTGATTGGTCAGTCCAGACTGAGGCTGAACTTATTCTTTTTAGCAACTGACAACTCACCCTTTGTCCTCTGTGCTTTCCTGATGTCCACACTGTGTGTCTGTGTGTAACTACACTCTCTAGAATGTTCTCTCTCTCGAAGCCCTTGGTCAAATTACCCAAATGCTCACTCCAGCTTTACTGCTGAGTAACAAATGCCCATCTCAACAATGGCCTCTGGATCCAGGGTTATCCTATTTTTACCCCGTCACCTTGAGCGCACTTCTCTATACACAGCCACAAGATCTGCTTCTTTGATGTTTGGTAAAATTTCCCCCAACTTTATTGAGGTTAATTGACAAATAAAAACTGTACATACTTAACATGTACAGCATGAGGGTTTGATATTCCTCTACACTGCAACACGACTACCACGATGAAGCTAATTAACACATTCATCGTCGGGCACAGGTACGTTTGTGTCCACTCCCAGCAATTCTAACTTTGCAACACAGTGTTATTAACTCTTGTCACCAGGCTGTACATTAGATCTGCAGAATATATACATATTATATCTGAACTGTGTACACTTTTGCCAAAGTCTCTGGTGGTTAATCGCTATTACAAAAAAAAAACTTTTATAAAGTCCACACTTACATAGACCAATATAACAATGGCTGCTCTGTTAATAAAAACCAAGATGACTAAAATAGACATGACTCCGAGAATGGGCAATTCACCAGAGTGACTGTTTTATAAAATTAGGCAAATCAATCATTTCCCAGGGAAGGAATTTTCAGTAAATGAACCCTATCAGTGTTTAGCATCATTTAGCCACCATGGGCTAAATCTCACAGCCTGTAACTTGGAGAGAATTATGCTGCCTATCTCTAGTTTACTGAACACAGAAAAGATAGCCCATGTATGTGGTGTTAAGAATGTTGTAAATGAGAATTCAGTTTTGAAGAAAACACCTAATGTAAAAAGTCCTAACCTAGGATGGATGAACTGGATGCAGATGAGCTAAGGGAAAGAAAGAGACAGAGGGAGAGAGAGTAAGAGGTGTAAAAGGGGGAAAGGAAGAAGGAAGGTAAGAAGGAAGGAAGGGAGGGAGGGAGGGAGGGAGGGAGGGAGGGAGGGAGGGAGGGAGGAAGCGGGGAAGGGAGGGAGAAAGAGAAAGAAGGGAAGAAAAGATGTTTAACCTTAAAAAGGAGCAAGAGAATTAAGTCGAAAAATTCGGTAAGAAGATGTGTGAAAGTAAAGACAATCTTTTAAAGTGATGTGGTTCAGTTAGAGCAATATGGTTGGCGGCCAAAGATACATTCAGAGGTATCAAGGCTCATGAAGTCTGAGTGTGCAGAAAAAAAGAATAGTGAGATGGTTCTCAAGTTTTGTGGCCAAACTGGAGGTAAAAAAGAAACACAGTAAGAATTTTACCAATGAGTTGAGTACTATTGACCCATTTGAAATCATGGGTCTGTCCATGAGTAAACTATGCTCTATATTGTTTGGACGCTTTAGGGCGACACATTATACTTTGCAATTGGGTATTTTGATCTTGTGTTGACATTGGTTCTGATTCAAGTCATTCCTCTCCCCTCACTAACATGATATGACTACCACTAAATATTGTACTTGTATAGATGGCAGGTGATATGATTCAGCCCCGTCACCTCTCAGTCCAAAGGACAACGCTAGGGAAACCCAGCAAATCAGATCAGTGTAGAGAAGCTGCAAGACATTAGAGCACTTAGGTGGGAGGGAATGAATAACATTTGAAGGTCAGAGAGACGAGGTCTTTAAATTATCTCTAAACGTGGAAGGCTAAAAGAAAACAAGATCTGAGAGTATACAATGTGAGAAGATAAACAACTAGATAAAAGGTCACAAAAGAAGACACAAGTCATAAAAGTTTAAGGTTCCTTAAAATGTGTTTACTTTTATGGATGGGCTGTCTGCCTTTGAGCGTTTTAATGCACAATACTATTTCCATTAGTATTTCATGAATCTTCAAGATGACAAGAAGAAATTGCCTTTAGAATACATCCCCACCATGTACTCCTTTGAACATAACTAAAGTGTGTCTTAATGCCTCCTTTTGAACTAATTCATAATGTTTATAGGAAAAAATATACTCTTGATTAATTTTTAAATGTGGCTCTAAATATATTTACTTTAAGGTTCAAATGCTTTGATATAAAAGTACAATATTTAGTGATAGTCATATCCTGAAATTTTTCAATTATAACACATGCTGACCATATCTAATGGTTGTACTAATAGTCTACGGAATTGTCAACTTTTTCATTACTTTGGAAAATTGAAGATTTCTGAAAAAAGATAATACGTTTGCTCTTTTAGTAAAGTTCAGTCTGGCTGTATTCCTGGAAATCTCTTGTGTTTTGTATAGAATTTGAATCTGGTTGCTCATGAAATTCTGTGATTGATATGAAGCTAACCAGTTTCAACCAGTGGAACTAATCCATCACATACAGTGATCCCAGCATAAACAATGTCAATTATCTCTCACAAAGTAACTGAGGTAGCAGAATTGATCCAAGAAGGGGCAGTGAATTATCTTCTACACAGAGCATGAAAAACTGGAGTCTGGCATTCCCAAAAGGTGCTTTCTAAACATATACCGTGTTCATGAGCAGGGAGAACTAGCATCGTTAAAATACGCACGCTGCCCAGAGCAATCTATAGACTCAGTGCAGTGCCTACCAAGATACCCAGGGTGCATTTCACAGAACTAGGACAAATATTCCAAACATTTATATGGAGCCACAAAAGACCTGGAATCACCACAGCAATATCAGGAAAGAAGAACAAAGTTGGAGGAATCATGCTACCTGATGTCAAACTCTACTAAAAAGCCGTAGGAAGCAAAACAGCATAACACTGGCATAAAAGCAGACATATAGATCAATGGGACAGAATAGAGGGCCCAGAAATAAACCCACACCTTTATGGTCCATTACTATTTGACAAAGGAGGCCAGAACATACAATGGGGTAAAGACCATCTATTCAATAGATGTGTTGGGAAAATTGGATAGAAACATGCAAAAAATAAAATAAAATAAAACTAGACCAGTGGTCGGCAAACTGCGGCTTGCGAGCCACATGCGGCTCTTTGGCCCCTTGAGTGTGGCTCTTCCACAAAATACCATGTGCGGGTGTGCACGTACAGTGAGATTGAAACTTCGTGGCCCATGAGCAGAAGTAAGTATTCTGTGGAAGAGCCACACTCAAGGGGCCAAAGAGCCGCATGTGGGTTCGGGAGGGCGGAGTTTGCGTACCACTGACCTAGACCACTTTCCTACACCACACACAAAAATAAACTCAAAATGGATTAAAGGCTTAAACATTAGATTCTAAACCAGTAAACGTCTAAAAGAAAGCTTTTTGTCTCATAGCAATATATTTTCTGATATGACTCTTCGATCAAGGGAAACAAACAAATGGGACTATATCCAACCCAAAAAGTTTTGCACAGCAAAAGGAAAGCCATCAACAAAATGAAAAAGACAATCCACTGAAATGGGAGAACATATTCACCAATAATACATCTGATAAAGGTGTTAATATCCAAAGTTTATAAAGAACGTATGCAACTCAAACATAGAAAACACACACACACAAAAACAACACACAAATAATCCAATTTTAAAAATGGGCAAAGGACCTGGATAGAGACAATGGCTAATAGATACATGAAAAGATTCTCAGCCTCCCTAACTGTCAGAGATGCAAATTAAAACCATAATACATATCACGTCACACCTGTCAGAACGGCTATCATCAATAAATCAACAAACAACAAGTGTTGTTGAGGATGTGGAGAAAGGGAACCCTCGTGCACTGCTGGTGGGAATGCAGACTGATGCAGCCACTGTGGAGACCAGTATGGAATTTACTCAAAAATTAACAATGGAACTTCTGTTTGACCCAGCGATTCCACTTGTGGAAATATATCTGAAGAAACCCAAAACACTGATTCGAAAGAATATATGCACCCCGATGCTCATGGCAGGGTTATTTACAATAGCCAAGACCTGGAAGCAGTCCCGGTGCCCATCAGGAGATGAATGGATAAGAAAGCTGTAGTTTTCAGGGAAGGCAAGAAAGTAGATAATTGGTCGTGTTTATCCCATGCAAATGAGCCATATATCAGTCAAAAGAGTCATGACATTGCTAAGTTACATGATGGACAAGGGGCTGGGGATGGAGGGAGGAGTCAGGCCTTGAAGCTCATTGTCCAAACCAATTTTTAAAAAAATATATTTTATTGATTTTTTTACAGAGAGGAAGGGAGAGGGATAGAGAGAAACATCGATGAGAGAGAAACATCGATCAGCTGCCTCCTGCACACTCCCTACTGGGGATGTGCCCGCAACCAAGGTACATGCCCTTGACCGGAATCGAACCCAGGACCCTTGAGGTCTACCCACTGAGCCAAACCGGTTAGGGCCCAAGCCAATTTTTATGCAACAGAGTAACTAGCTGGCACCTCAAGGGAGCGACAGACCCAGGTGTATTAATCTTTCATATGAGACTTATATTCTCAATAACGACGTTTAATGAATAATCAGGATATTATGGTTTCCCAGTGACCATTTAAGAAATGAATGTGCAACCTCTTGACTCCATGCTGCAGGACCCACAAGATGCCTCCACGAAGTGCCCTCGCCCAATGCCCGGCTCCCCTGAGCAGCAAAGGGTTACAGGATGCATGTGTTTGACCTTGGTCTTCTGAACACTGCCAAGAGCAATATTCCCCTAAATTTTCTCCTTCTAATTAGTACAAGCTGTCTCTGGCTTTTTATCTCTCTACATTTAAGTGGAAATATGAGTCAAACAGGAGACAAATTGTTCTTTGCTCCTTTCCTAGCTGCCACCAAGACGAATGACGCTCCCATAGGTTATGCGAACACTTCAAGCAGCTAAGAGCCCTGCATTACTTTCCCCGAGTGCCACGTGCAATAAGGGAATGAAGAATTAGCCGTATTGCGCATCACTTAGATAATGAGCACCTACTGGATGTGAAGCATTCTATTGTTCACTCCTTTATATATTTGGAAGAGGAGACGTGAACAGAGGGAAATAATACATGTGTGGGTGTGTGTGGAGGAGGTTGTGAGAGCGTGTGTGTGTGGGGGTATGTGTGTCTTCTGTTAGGCAATTTGCAGGTGCACAGAGCTAAAGATAATGTCAAAGTGACAAGAGGTGGTGACAATCTCAGAAAGTGTATTTATACTTAAATAAGCTTTATATATATTTTTAAATAACCACAACTACTCGAGAAGACTCGGCAAGTGTCCTCCTGGGAGAGCCAGATTTTAGCTGGAGAATGATCTGGAGGAGATAGTGTGAGAAGAGCTTAAGCTTGAAGGGGATTTCCCTCGTGGCTGACTCTGTATTCCAGAGGGCGAAGAAGGGTTTGGGGGCGGAGGGGGTGGGGGATGGAGGCTAATTGCAGAATATCCCAACCTGCCTGGGTAGGCGCCTCCGCTCAATGACATGACTTGGGTGTCTTGGCTTCTTGTGTGACTGACAGAAACACAGATTTAGGGCACTGCGGGGCCGATACTGGCATTTCCTAAGGGGCGGTCGGGTCTGCGGGGCTGTGGGGGGAGGAAGCTGCCTTGACAGGAGTTCACAGGGTAGATGTGTGTGCCACTGCTTCATCTGCGACAACAGATGTTGAGGTCAGAGGCCACCGGAAGCACCGGGCGGGCTGGGAGGGGTCAGTCCTCCCAGGGCCTCGAGTAGCCAGCACCTCCCAGTATTCCCTCCCCGTTAAGAGCTTCTGCCCCCGGGACAGGTCCAACAGTCATCTGTACTGAGCCGCTGTTAATTTTTCTACCAAACACACTGCCACCAGGGCCCCACCCTCCCCACTGCGCATGCTGCCCGGGCGTTGTGTGGAGTGAACTCATCACACGTGGATGGAGGGGAAGACACACTGTGCCCCGGAGAGAAGCGGAGAGAAGAGAGCAGGCGCTCGGCAGTGTCCAGGCCTCAAATAAGGCAAACGGACCAGCGGCCTATGTCGGAAGTAAGAAAAGTGACCAACGGCAGGAACGGCCAGCGCAGCCCGAGCCTTGGGTGCTGGTGGTCCAGGGGCAGGCGAGGTAGAGAGGGACGTCTAAACGTCTTGGGATCCCCTGGTCCAGACGGTGTAAACAGGGCTCTTACCTCTTCTACTGGGTCAGCAGACCCCCAATCTTCAGGGGATGTGTATCAAGACCCCCCAGGGGGGCCCGAAACTGCAGAGAGCACGGAACCTGAATATACTTGTTATTCTTGCCCACACATTCCTTTCCCCCACCTCATTCCTAGAGTGCCCCCCTCAATCCTAGAAGGCCCCCCACTTCCGGACTCCAGCCCCTCTGAGATCCTCATCAGGTCCCCGCACCCCCACGCATCATGTCTGCTCAGCGAGCCATCTCGGGACCCCCTTCCACGGCATCACGGACGGCGAGTTCCATACGATGTCAGCGTTCGGATTTCTTCCCTCTCCAATCGGTATTTTCCGTTTCCACACCCCAGTGCTGGATGGAGGTGGTGCGTTTTGCCTTCATGTACATTTACCTACGGAGATGAAAATGCATCTCGCATGACGCATGACTGACAGGGCCCGGCCGGGCGTGCACGTGGCCTGCAGACAAGCGTCTCCCGCTCTCCAGGGCCGCGGACGCTCGGGATAGCTGCTGTTCCGGAATGTCACTGCACCATCATCAGAAGCAGAAGGGAAAACAGACCTGATCTGGTAGCCTTCATCTAGGACATTTTTAGTCATTTTCTGGGAAACAGTCTGCATTTGAAGCAAATTTCTATGGGATGGAGATTATTTTCCAGGTATCAATTCAGCTAAACGATTAGTTCCTTAATGCATCATTAAATGTAAAGGACTTTTTTGAATCCTCCCTCAAAATGTATCCATATTCATTCTATTCAAGTAAACCTGCCAAATTACTGGCATAAAACACATTGGTCTTTCATTGCACCGAATTATGATTCATTCTTCTTTCTTAAGGATTTAGGGGAACGTAGTGTATAAATATTTTTAAATTATTTCCTAGAAGTTTCCTCGGCCTTCCAGCGATAATGAATTGCCCTGTTGGGTCAACCTCATTCCACCCATAGGCCCTAGATAACATAAAAAACCACAACCTACTTAATCCTCTCCTATCAAAAAAAATCACCACCTCATGTCCAATACAACATGAGCATTTTCTTCTTAAACCGCATCCATTTGTAGTAGCATGCCATATTTTCACAGTGACGCAAATACATTTAAATATGACTTATCTTCACCCTGCATTCGATTTCATAATCAAGCCAAATGTACCAAAGCAGATGTTCAGAGAAACAAGCCATGAAGCAAAGAGGTTTGCAAATTGTTTTTCTTATGTGTAAAACTCCAAATCCTTCTATAGGAACAGATAATATATACACCTACACTTCGATTAGATCCATAGAGTTTAGTCATTTTCCCACACTCGGCAGGAAGAAACGAAAGCTCGCTGGCTGGCAGGAGGGCCCGGGTTCTGGTCAGTGTCTGACTGCGCTCTAGGAACTCGGGCAGCCTGAGTCTCGGTTTCCTCGTCTGTAAAATGGGGCAATAACCACGTTCTCTGTGCACCATACAGAGTTGTTGTAAAAATCCATTTCTGTAGACACTTTAAATACATAATTTATTAACAAACCTTGATAAATTGTGAAATGAAATATGAGTGGGAATCACTATTGTTGCTACAATTATTATGTGCATATGATACATGATGGAATCCAGAAGATAAATTATTAAGTACTTTGTTTTACTCTAACAGTTAAAGGGGTATTCATGCATGACCTTAGAGTATATTATTTTAAAAAGAGGGACAGTGTAACTACCCCCATACAGTTTAGTGCCAAGATTCACTACCCTTCTCCCTTAGTCCCAGTCCTTTCTCTCGCTCTTTCTCCCTGCCCTTCCAGAGTTTAAGAGGTTTTGAAACTGGCAGCATGTGAGTAACATCTCATTTCATTCTCACTTGCAAAGAATGACTGACAACTAGAGTCCGAGAGGGTATGTGCGAGAACCTGTGGTCTTTTATTTATTGTCAAGACTGTAATTTTTTAAGTCTTTGAAACACTTAAAACGACTTCTAATTAACTGTCGCCAAGAGGAGGAGATGTCGATGCCTGGCTGTGGAGACCCAGCGTGAGAAATCGAGGTGTTGGGGTCACAGTCCTGCTGGGGGCTCCGGGGAGACTCGCCCAGCGTCTCCCGGCTTCAGTGGCTCCTGGGATCCTCGGCTTGCAATACAATCTCCGCAATCTCTGACTCCACCCTCACACCACCCTCTTCTCTAGCCCCCGTCTCTGTCCCCTTTGGTCCCCAGGGAATGTCCTTTAGAAAGGCTTTCACCCCCACGTGTGTGAGATGCGGAGGCCGCGTGTGCGTGTGGAATGGAATGGGTGGGAGGAGGGAGAGGCCGGTGCCTGTGCCTTTACGTCCAGGGAAGAAGTTGTGCAAATAGCAACCGTGGCTGCGGTACCTTCCTACCTCTAACGTCTAGCTCCCCAAAGAATACAACTCCGTTGCATTTTGATTTTCATCCCTTACTGCCAACGCTGGATACATCTTTGTTCTCTCTCTCGGTGCAAATCTAGTGAACCCATCCAGAAAAGAAAAAATCAGTATTTTGAAGAGAAGGAGAAAAGTAAACAAGATACTACAGAATATGATTGGCAACGACACATTTCTTTATCGCATCATTTGCTCTACAATTGTTTGCAGTAAAGCTAGTAGTACTAGCACTGAGAGACTGGTGACGTTTCAAAGTGGGTCAAGCGTGTTTTGAAGGCCCATAACGGCACCCTGACTTACAGAGAGGAGGCGGGATTGTATGTGGCCAATTAAAAACAACAACAGTTGCTCCAAAAATGTCACGGGTAGTTCCATAGCTAGTACTGTCATTAAAACACGCACACACACACACACACACCACACACACACGCACATGCACACACATGCACTCACACACGCACATGCACACACACATGCACACACACGCACACACACACACATGCACATGCACACACACTCGCGCACACACACATGCACACACATGCACACACACGCACACACACACATGCACATGCACACACACTCGCACACACACACATGCACACACACTTCACTGGTCTCTGCAATGAGTTAGAACAATCCCACCGATGGCCTGTGGGTCGATTAATGAGGTGTGTCTGGTGGCAAGCCCTGCCCCACCCATGGAGATGTGCAGACACAGAGAGAGAAAAGGCATCAAGCAGCTTCCGGCATTTTTACTGGGGGGCGGGGGGGGGGGTAGCTCGCTTTTCAGTCCTATATGTGTTATGGGTCACTCCTTTATAAAACTGAAAAGCAGATCCGAGTTTTGATGTTACAGGAGCCGTACGTGTTACGGAAGAGAAACATGCTAATTAATGAGCTAGAAACGTCTACAGTGAAAGCCCAGCCCCATCCTGTCCCAGATGGACCGCCTACGCTCACCACCTCTTTCCCTCCAATCTCGGGCTGAGTGTGCTGGCCCTGACTTTGAGGGGGAGGGAGAGGGCAGGGCTGTTTATTTGTTTTTCCTGTAAATGACACTGTCCTGTAACCTCCCCCAAAAGAGGGACTTGACTGAAAGTCCCTGAAGAAGTCGCAGAAATAAACTACAAGTCAACTGGGAATTCAGCTGCTCAGTCACCTGCATGTGACCTCACTTGTGTCCCCTCACCCCGCACCCACACTTACGTGCCTTTGTCGCTGTACGCACAGCCCTGTTAAACGAGTGTCCTTTGTACGTGGTGTCTCCCGCTAAACTCTGAGGGTCCAAACAGGACACGGCCTCCTGAACCGTCCCCCCCACCCGCGGGGAAGGCCAGGTGGCCTCAGGACGGGCCACATGCGCAGTGAGCCTTCTGCAATGACATCAATTCCCTCATCCGTACGCTTCGAACACGACGTTTCAATCAACTGCAATTTCTTACACTCACGCTCATACTCCGCCCTCCTTTTTCCTCTCTTGTTCACAAGGGTGTCATGAGAAACACGGTAGCCTGTGTCCTCGACTTGCTCAGCTAGTGAACCCACCCTGCAGAGGAAATGAGTTCAGATTGTTATGGCAGCCAACCACAGTGGAGTTCTCCACAGGAGAACACAGTCCCCGGGAGGAAGGGGAGAGGGAGGGAGGGAGGGGAGGAGGGTGGCAGTGAGGTCACAGGGCACTTGGAGAAGCTACTGTCTTTCCACCCGGAGGCAGCACAGGCCAAAACGGTTCATCCCTGACACGCGCACAGCACAGAGGCAGAGAGAGCACGCTCGAACACGTCCTCATCCTGGCACGTCGCAGCACCGTGCCACAGGCACAGGAGCAGGGACTGCCCAGGAAGTTCCAAGATAATAATGGATGAATCCTAAGTGCACACACATCCTTTCCAATTAGTAGAGGACAGCCCACAAGGGAGTGAAGTTTCAATGCTCACCAAAATGTAGAAAGATGAAGCAAAATTAGGATGAAAAAATGAGGGATGTGAGGAGCACATCTTTTTAGTCTGATCCATCCAAGTACAGAACCAGCTCTTTTGTGCGCAGGAGTCAGAAATGATGCCGCAAACATACACTAGACTCTTTATATTTAAATGTAGAGGGTTGTGATGGTTAATGTTTTGTGTCAACTTGGAGGGTGTGTTAAGGGGAGATTGACATTTTAAGCAGTGCACTTTGAGCAAAGCAGATTGCCCTTCTTTTTTATATATACTAGAGCAGGGGTTGCCAACCTTTCGGACCTCACGGACCACCAGTGGTTCGCCGACCACCAGTTGGCGACTGCTGTACTGGAGGCCAGGTGCACGAATTCATGCACGGGTAGGGTCCTTTGGCCTGGCCAGTGATCGGGGATGATCAGGTCGACTGGGGTCAGCTGGCCGGGGGGAGGGACTGCAGGAGGTTGGCTGGCTGGGGGGAGGGACTGCAGGAGGTTGGCTGTGGGAGTGCACTGACCACCAGGGAGCAGCTCCTGCATTGGGTGTCTGCCCCCTGGTGGTCAGTGCGTCATCATAGCAACTGGTCGACTGGTCGTTTGGTCGACCAGTCGTAACGGTTGCTTAGGCTTTTATATATATAGATTGATTGCAGAGAGGAAGGGAGAGGGAGAGAGAGATCAAAACATCAATGATGAGAGAAAATCATGGATAGGCTGCCTCCTGCATGCCCCACACTGGGGATCGAGCCCGCAGCCAGGGCCTGTGCTCTGACCAGAAATCGAACCGTGACCTCCTGGTTCACAGGTAGATGCTCAACCACTGAGCCACCCGGCCGGGCTCCATCCCCCTTCTTTCGCTCCATGTTGCGTTTGTAAAGTCACTCAGGCGGTTGTGCATTGCTGTAGTGGGCATGCTGCCATGGCTCTGTGCTGCTTTATTGTACAACTCCATCACTGTTAGCTCATCTGTTCTGCTGGTAATGGGCATTTAGATCGTTTCCAGCTTTTTATTAGTTACAGTGACTCTAAGAATATTCTTACTTAGGTCTCTCAGAGCACATGTGTATGCATTGATGTTGGGCACGGACCTAAGGATGGAATTGCTGGGTCATAGGATCGACTGAGCAGAGTCCCCCCAGGTTTTCCCGAAGTTCCGGAACAATTCTTACTCCTGCTGGCACTTGATGAGAGTTTTAAATGCCTTCCTGGTGGCTATTCTCTTCTCCTCTAACACCCACTTCATCATTCCAGGGAAGTCAGCAAACACTTCTTTATCCTGCCCGTGGCTTGGCACTGAAAGGGGCTCCAACGACGAAGCCAGATGGAGACATTTTTAACCAACTGTAGGTTTCTTTAAAGAGCAATGATGTGATAAACAGAAAGTCATCCAGAAGCTAGGTAACACTCAGACACCAACAACTCAACTTGACTGACTGTGATACAAACTCACTAACCATCCACAGTGGCCTGCTTCATTGTTAATATGAAATTCTGCCCCTTCCTACACATTCCTGGGGATCGTTTGATCTCTCTGTTATTAAAGATTCCTCTCTTTCAGTTCCCAGAAGGCTTCTGTGCTTCTCACTTAGATATGTGTTGCTGAAATTATTATTTTTGCTTGCAATTTTTAATTTACTTGTTGTTATATAGCAACAGCACTTTTGCATTGCTGTATGTTTAAAAGGAAACTTTAATTATGGCACAAGGGTTGTGATCCTCCCACAACACCAGGCGGTGATGTCGCAGGTACGAGAGCTACCGTCTGCCCCGACCCAGGCACTGTACTAGGCACTTTACTTACACTCTCTGCATCAACTCTCACAGCACCCTTAGAACACAGCCCCTGTAAAGAACAGAAGTACGTTATCCTGTGTGTCTTTGCTTCCTTTCTCACAAACCTACTACAGAGCAAGTCACTCTAGGTAAGAGTCCAGGATAGGCCCTATGGCCCACCCAAGGATGTCAGGAATACTTGATTGGGAGGAAGGCTGTATGGGATAGGGAGGACCTAGGAACCTAGAGACACTTCTTCCTAAGAAACATTCATTTCCGCGCAGTCGCTAGTAATGTAACTCAAAGGGGAAATGATGGCATGGAAGCTAATATATTCGCATCCGATCCTGAGAAAGCCGCAAAAGAACCGCGCCTGGGGAGCGGGTTCCGTGAGGCTGTTTGAAGGTAGAAGGCAGCATCTCGCGGAGCCCATGCGGATGGCCGGCTCTGGGTTGCCACTCTAGTTCATTGCCGCCCGGATCACATGGTCCACTTGTCCGAAATGCATGCTCAGTCTGTGATGCGATAAGCCAGATGGGTCTGCCAGCTGCAGCGACTCAGCTGGTGGGAAAGAGTGAGTTCCTGGGTGAGATGCCGGGAGGGGAGCTCCCGGCCCCCGTTCTAGAACACCTCATGTGAGCTCAGGGAGGCTGTGCTCTCGGTGGGTCTAGCAAAGGAACAAGATTTACATCAACAGCCCGACCCGTGTGGCTCAGTGGTTAAGCATTGACCTATGAACCCAGAGGTTATGGTTCCCAGTCAGAGCACATGCACAAGTTGCAGGCTTGGTCCCCAGGAGGGGGCATGCAGGAGGCAGCCAATCAATGATTCTCTCTCATCATTGATGTTTCTCTCTCTCTCCCTTCCTCTCTGAAATCAATACAAATAGGAAAAAAAGACTGACATCAACAGGACCAGGGAGTTGCCGCATAAGTAGTCCATGGGCAGTTGTTACGATACGAGAGACAACATGGCTACAAGTTAAAACACGGGTTGAAGCCAGAAGATCACTGCAGCGCTGCTCTGAATGCGTCAAACCCTGCGGGCGGAATTTCAAAGCCTCCCAGGGGATTCGCTGCCTAATTCCCATAAGCGCTTTGAAAACAGACTCCTTGTTGAATAATTTGTAGCAGGAAATGAGTAACAAGCTCATGGTCAGGGTCTCCACTCCATCGTGGCTGTCAGCCTCCTCCGTCCGCTTCCCCAGCCGATGGGCATTGATTTATACGAAGACGCTTGGCACCGACTCCTCGTGCGCCCCGGCCTCTGGCCCAAGGTCAGGGACCCCGACTTTCCCAGCCTCGGGGTCCTGCTCTGCGTGAGCCTGAAAATTTCTTTGAAAGAAGCTCTTGTCGGATACATTAAAAATAACAATAAGCCTCTGTAGTCTTCAGTCTTCTAGAGTTAAATGTGTAACTCTAGACCAAAATGTTATACACTTAAAACCTGGGAATTTCTCATGCTGTTTGGAAAAAACAAAACACAAAGCCAAACAACTGTCCTCAATGACAGAACAATCTTGATCTCAGAGAGACTTCTGTTTTTGCAAATGGCATCTTAGAGTTGATGAAACCTCAAATACAGTGGGCTCGGCTCAAAGGCACTTGCAAGCTACCTTTATATCACACGATTGAAAACGAACATGTTTTAGCGGAATCACCAACATACATCCCTTTTTATTTATTTTTAAAAAATATTTTTACTGATTTCAGAGAGAAAGGGAGAGGGAGAGGGAGAGAGAGAGAGAGAGAAACATCAGTGATGAGAGAGAATCATGGATCAGCTGCCTCCTGTACGCCCCCTTCTGAGGACTGAGCCCGCAACCCAGGCACGTGCCCTGACCGGAAATCGAACTGTGACCTCCTGGTTCATGGGTTGATGCTCAACCACCGAGCCACACCGGCTGGACTATTTACGCTTTTGTATGGCCTCTCTCCTTCCCTAGATAAATAAGCACGGCTCAGGTTGATTTTGTTTAGGCTTTTGTACCCGGCACCAACCTAAGTCGACTCTAGGTAAATACTGACTCGATAAATGAATGGTTTCCTCCCCGGTCACTGCCCGCCCCTGCCACCTGCCTTCTCTCTCTCTACATCCCTTCACTGCTGAGCAGGGATTTGTTGTTGTGGGAAATGCGGATACACCTATGTGCGTCCCCTCATGTAAAATAGCTAACATGACATCGCTGCTCTTGACTGTGTGCTAACAGGCAGAGTGGTGGGCAGCCTGTGCAGGCGTCACATGTAAGCGATGCTCAAGCCGCCAGCTTCGCTGCCATCCACTCCACCACTCCACCCTCCCCCCAGCTCAGTGCATCCCAGGGCACTAACATCCCACTCCTAATAAAGCCAGAGAGCCTTTTGATGAGTTCCCTTCGTTGCTTTAAAATCAAACAGCTTGCTTATTATTGGCCTTCTCATGCGACTCAATACTTGGGGGCATCTGGGTACTGAGCCGGCATCTGCCCTTATCCGAATCCAATCTCTGCCGAGACCCCACATGTCGCATTTCTGCAGTCACAGAAGACGGGACAATGTACACACCGCGGTTCTGCCCCCGGGCACTTAGCCACAGTGAGGGGCTCAGCGTCCTCCCCCACCTGCATCCCAAAGGCCACGCGCGGTTCTGCTGTGGGCACAGCCTTGCCACGCTGAGCTCGATGGCGTTAGAACAGCCGCCGAAGCGATGCTGCAGTGAGCGCCCAGGCCTGTCACGGCCGGTGGCACCGACAGCTGCCTCACCGGCAGGAGGCCCGCGGGCGCCGTGGCGCGGACGGTCACGGTGAGGATAGCACGGGGCAGGGGGAGCCCCCGTGCGCCTTGCCCAGGCCATGGCCAAGCTCTTTGTTCTCCATTTCCCACTCTGCCTCCAGGGGACCTACCAGGAGGCAGACATACTTTTCCTGGTGCTGTGTTGGTCCGAGAAGCCGGACAGGGAAGAGTGACATGGGCAGCAGGGCCTATGGTGTCTACACAACTGACCGCTGTCGCACGTCAGAGGCATGCTTGGCATCGGATGCCCTATGGTGTTACCAACAAGCTGACCGCTGTCACACGTCAGAGGCATGCTTTGCATCGGACGCCCAATGGTGTTACCAACAAGTGACTTTTCCTGCAAACTGAGAAGCAAAGGTC
This sequence comes from Myotis lucifugus, assembly GCF_000147115.1. Classification (NCBI taxonomy): domain Eukaryota; kingdom Metazoa; phylum Chordata; class Mammalia; order Chiroptera; family Vespertilionidae; genus Myotis; species Myotis lucifugus. The sequence continues at coordinate 660,676 of NW_005871066.1, forward strand.
AACGTCAAGTTAACACTCTCAAGCCACCCTCCCACACCGTCCGTGAGAACGCTGGCGACATTCACGCTGCAAATGGCATCCAAGCGCGTGCTGGCTACCGAATTCCCAGAATGGCTCCCACACAGCCGACGTAGGGTTTGACCTGGAGTGAATCTCTTTCAAATTGACCTCAGAGTCTCTTATCCTATTTTAAATGGGATCAGGGGATGGTAAAGAACAAAATGGATACAGGCACTTAGCAGCCACCAGGACATTGTTATGGTCCTTCTTCTTGACACCACGGGGCCGCGGGGAGTCCCCGTCGGGCACGACGAGCCCACATGAATGCAGAGCCGCCGCTCCTTCCAGGGTGCCCAGCAGCCCTGGCGTGGGGCTCAGTTGGCTGAGCATCATCTGTGCACTGGAAGGTTTCAGGTTCGATTCCCAGTCTGGGGCACCTGCCCAGGTTGTAGGTTCAGTCCCCAGTCAGGGTGTGTACATGAGGCAACCGATCAATGTTTCTCTCTCTCCCTCTCCCTTCCTCTCTCTCTAAAATCAATAAAAACATATATTTTTTAAAAGACTGCCTTCCAACTCACGTGGGAAGGCCCAGAGCATAAGTGACACTAATTAAAGGTCAGTTACTATTCTGAAACCTTAATATCTGGAGGAAGCAGGAGAGGCAGGCCCCACAGCAATTCCTTTCTTCCTCCTTCCGGCGTCGGTTATACCTTGAGCGACATGACACCAGGGACGGCGTGTAAAAGCACCTTCTATGCACAGTGACCATCTCGCGAACATTTGGTAAGTGACTATCACACACCAGCATCAGTGTCCATACTACAGCGCAGAACAGAGAGAAAGACAAACATCTGAGCCCCCCCTGGCATTTCTATTCCAGCAGGAGAGAGAGATGATAAGCAGGAAAAATGAGCAGGCCTGCCCGGTGTGGCTCGGTGGTTGAGCGTTGACCCAAGAACCAGGAGGTCATGGTCCAATTCCTAACCAGGGCTGGGTCCCCAGTGAGGGGCATGCAGGAGGCAATTGATTGATGATTATCTTCCATCACTGATGTTTCTATCTCTCTCCCTCTCCCTTCCTCTCTCTGAAATCAATAAACAACATATTTTTAAAAAAGGAAAATGAGTAAAATAAGTACCTCACTAAATAATGACAAGCATTGAGAGAAAGAAAAGAGCCAGGCACGCTGGGGTGGGAAAAGCCTTGAACTTTTAGTAGGATGTTTGGGAAGAGGCCTGAGGAAATCATGTTTGAGTCAATAGCTGAAGGAAGCGAGGAAGCCAGCTGTGCAGGCATCTGGGGAAGGCAGGCTCCAGACCAAGGACACAGCCAGTGCAAAGGCCCTGAGGCACCACCACTTGAGCAGGAAGTGGAGGAAAGAAGAGCCGATGGGCATGGCACACAGCAGGTGGGGGCCGGGCAGGAGCAGGGCCTGTGGTCGGATCATGTAGGGCCCTGGAGGCCACGCTAAGGGCTCTTCTTACTCTGAGTGAGACGGGAAACCAGGACAGGCTCTTAAGCAGACGGTCAGCTCATCCCATTTCCCTTTTCATAGTGTGACCCAGGCTGATGCGCGGAAACCAGACTCTATGAGGAGACAGGTTAGGGGGACCGGTCAGAGGCTGCTGCCATAATCCATCCACGAGACGGGGGTTCTGTCCCAGCGTGTGGATGGGACGAACTGGGGAGATGGGGTTGGAAACTGGATAGATGCACATTCGCTCCGTTAGTCAAACTTAACAGCAGGTCAAACAATCTATCAGGAGGCTCTTCTTTACACTCACGGGGTGCAGAGAGCATGTGGTGTCCTCTGCAAACACAGGTGGGAAAGATCCGAGGAAATTGACACTCATTCCCGCACACATGCTCCCTGCCCGGGCTGCATGTGCGTTCTGAGTCGTCCCATCACAAGAAAACATTGAGAATCAAACAAATTTGACGACTTCACCGCTGAGTTCCGCAGGAAAAGTGTATTCCGTACACACAGGATTTTAGAAAACGTTTTCATTCTTCATCGCAGTTCCTGAATGGAGGTTCCCCACGGGCATGGGACACTGAGGGCCTCTGTCACGTCTCTCGCTGACGGCCAGGACGTGCTGGACACAGTGGGAGGCACTGGCTCTCCCACGCCAGGCCCGTTCAGAGCAGTCATACCTCATCCTAATACTCCCCTCCTCGCGTGGAAGTCACCTCCTGCAGAAGGGAGTGCCTCACCTAGGTCCGCACCTCCTCCCCAGGGGCAGCCCATACCCAGTGGCTGGCCCCCCGGGGCCCAGAGACACGGCCCTTGGTCTTGACCCGCAATTCTGAGGGGCCCTGCCAGTCCCCAGGCAACCCGTGGACGTGCGGAGGCCTCGGCTGCTGCAGAGCCTCAGCCCAGCGTCTCCCTCGCACATCCGGCTCTCTGAGTCCCTCTCGGGTGTGGCTCCTGAGAGCACAAACGTGCGCACATAAACCTCTGCCTCGCAGTCTAGTTACCAGGCACCTGACCGAGGACATCACAGCCTTGTTTGTACAACGTTGTTTAATGAAATTAAATATCGAAGTCACAGATACAGACACAGTTTCAACCACCAATGTAACAACAAGGACTCAAAGGGAATGATTATTAACAATTATGATGTTCAGTTTTAATACCGAGCTAACCCCCAAATCGCTTACCATGTCAGGTTATCCTTAAAGAAAAGGCTTTTAAAATGAGCACCTAACTTCCAAGAGAAATCCCTTGCCATTGTACAAAATGTACTCCCTGCTCTTCCCACTACGGGAAACACATGGGCAGAATTCTTCTAAAGAATCACTGTCGTTAGAGGTCAGTGTACATGACATAATTACCTGAGCTCGCGTGTATCTCGGAAGGAGAACGAGACAGTTGCATTTGAAATTATTCTCCAAGTTCCTCAGCTGCTCAGCCATGAAGGAAATTATATATCTATTGTGTAGTGAAAATATATGATGGATACTGAAGTGCGTATTCACAAGGTGTATCTACTCACAGTTGAATATGCTCAGAAGTGCTCTCTGGATGGGGAATCTCTTGCAAAGTATTTGAAACACAAAGAAGCGCCGCCTGCCACTGGAGACCTCAGCATGTCACCATTAGTTCATCACCCTGGAAACGAGAGAGCTTTCTAACCATGCGTCTGGTGATAGCAGCGACCTGGTACTATATGACACAGATAGAGCAATTGTCACCGCACCACAAAACACTTCGTATGTGCATTAGTAAATTCCAGTAACACTGAAATTCAGTGGGGGAACTATTTCTTTTCTCTTTTGTTTGACTAACAGCATCTCCAGATCAGAGATTCTCTCATTCTCATTCATTGTCTCTCTCTCTCTCTCTCTCTCTCTCTCTCTCTCTCTCTCTCTCTCTCCTTCTTGCTCCTATTTTTATTTTAGTTTGGAAATGATTTCCGTTCTTTCTAATGTTTTTATAAAAAGAAAAAAAAACCCAGGTATACAGATTGTTCTTTGGGGAGCTGAGAAATTATTGCACGATCACAATCAATCACTATAATGAGACATAAATAAGCGGAGAATAATGATGTGGGAACAGTTCGTTGTTGCTACAAGATTTCACTTGTCCTACCTGGAACTCTATCATTTTGTTTTATAATGTCAGGATCAGAAGTAATTTTTTAAATCACCTATTTCAAATGACTAATTTTTCAGAAGAAAAAAAGAATCAGGCGCGGCAAGTTACAGTTATTCATCGCAAGGTCACCCAGCTGGCTGTTGTAGGGTTCCCGCTAGAAACCCGGCCCTTCCTGTCAAGGTGACGCGCTCCGCACAGCACAGGTTGAACTCTTGTTCTCTCCCAGCAAACCACCAAGTGGTGACCATACTGTAGGCAGTGGGATTGTGCGACTATGCTAAGGCTCTGGGGAGGATGGCCGCCAGAACAGAAATGCCGAGACGCGCCTGGGCGAGACAGGAGGGCTTCTGTGTCTTCAGTCCATCTGTGCTCACGGTGAACACACCTGTCTCTTTTATGGCCCCACTTAGGGAACCCACCCAGGGGACCCCCTGTTTAGAACCAAGGGGGTGGTTTCATAGCTCGTCTGCCTGCTACCCAGTCAGTAGATTTGTACCCGCGTGAGAGGCAGCTCATCCTGCCAGTTCACCCAGCTGGGAGTCAGATTCCTAGGACGAGTCAGAGTACCTCCCAGAGCCATCCGCCCGGGTATGGGCCTGCGTCTCAGGATGATGCCGCCTGTGAGGTCCTGAGCATATTACTTCCTTGGAGACTCTATTTGTTTATCTGTAAAGAGTCAATGATGCCCTGGCTGGTTTGGCTCAGTGGATGGAGCGTCAGCCTGCGGATTGAAGGGTCCCAGGTTCGATTCCGGCCAAGGGCACGTGCCTGGGTTGCGGGCTCTATCCCCAGTGGGGGACGTGCAGGAGGCAGCCAATCAATGATTCTCTCTCATCATTGATGTTTCTATCTCTCCCTTCCTCTCCAAAATCAATAAAATATATATTTTTTAAAAAGAGTCAATGATAATGGCACCTATTCATGCAGCTGAACTATTGTTTAAATTGTCGTTTTTCTCCAAGTCTCAACTACAAAGAGTAGGACTCACATTGATTGCCGAGACCAGAGCAAGCACTATACATTCCACTGCAGGTGCAAGGTCGACCAAGACATGAGCCGTTCCTCCACTGAAGCTGCTAAGGAACTGCACGTAGAAGCAATAGCTACAAAGACCAGGAGTAAAAATGCAATGATGTCCAGGAGACCTACTTCGAAAACTGCCTTCCAAACAGCTGAGACGGTCAGACCGTTCCCCACCCCCACATCTACAGGGAGCTGATGGACATCTGCAGCATGAAGCCGAGAACCCATGATGCAGAGGAGGAGCTAATGTCAGTGACCTGGGGTAAGACTGAGGCATCCAAATCACTTAACAGCTCTCTAGGAGACTCTGGAGGTCAGGGCCATGTTTCTAAGTGAATGGTTCTCAAAGTGGAGTTCCCACAACATCAGCATCACACCACTGAGAATTTACCAGAAAGTCTAATTCTTTGACGCTAGGATAAGACTGCTCCATGAGAAACTGTGGGTGTGGAGCCCAGCCATGGCTGTGTTGACAAGCTTTGGGTGATTCTGATGCGTGTTAATTGAGAACCACTGCTCTTAGTGAAGTGGAGGGTCTACGTGAGGGAACCCTGAGTGACCTGGGGCTTGGGGTCTGAGTCTAAGATGAGAGAAGAGTATGATTGAAGTCCAGATTTCTGTGATGGAAAAGAGGTAGAGGATACAGGGGAAAAAGGATGACAAATGAACTCTGTTCAAGGGAAACAATGCTTTGATAACACAAGTATTGTTAGTCAAAGGCAGCTTTTGCTTTTATAAGAAACTAGAGGCCCGGTGCACGAAATTCGTGCACTCAGGGTGGGGGGCGGAGGGGAGGGGGCTCCCTCAGCCCGGCCTGTGCCCACTCCCCGTGGGGAATGGGCCTAAGCTGGCAGTCGGACATCCTTAGTGCTGCTGTGGAGGTGGGAGAGGCTCCCGCCACCACCGCTGTGCTCACCAGCTGTGAGCCTGACTTCTGGCTGAGTGGCGCTACTCCTGTGGGAGTGCACTGACCACCAGGGAGCAGCTCCTGCATTGAGCGTCTGCCTCCTGATGGTCAGTGCGCATCATAGCAACCAGTTATTCTGCTGTTTGGTCGATTTGCATATTAGCCTTTTATTATTTAGAATGGATGATTAAAAAAACAACCAAGAAGTGAATGATGCCAAGACGATCAGCTATCTGAACGAAAAAGACCCTTAACAACACACATGTATACATGTATATATTTAAAGACTTAGACTCAACGAATCTATTTGATAAAAACTGGAAACAACTTCTTAAAGAAGAAATGCAGATTTAGTCAAAGAAAAGCTATATGAACATCCTCAATATCACCCACAAAAAGTGATTTAAAAAAATGATGAAGGGTCAAAGGATACAAATAGCTAAATCACAGAAGAAGAAATCCCAATGATTTCTATGAAGTGATGTCCAATCCCTCAGGTAGCCAAGGAGATGCCAATTATAGCCATAGTCCACTTAAAAGGTTGCCCCAAATTAAAAATTGCAATGCTATCCAGTACTGAGAAGACACAGAAAAACTGACAATATCAAATGTTGTTGAAGGGGTGTAAATTTTACAGAAAAAAAGAAAAAAGCACAAAAATTTTTGGGAAAATTGACATATCTATTAAAATAAAGTAAAATAAAATATTTTATTATTAATATTCAAATGTTAACATTCAAATATCAAATGTTTGCATTAATACTTGATCTACTATTTATATATATATTTTTTATATTATCCTAGGACCAGGAAAATCGTTAATGGTTGAATGAGAAAAATATGGCATCTGCTATCTGTTAAAATCAAAGGCAAAAAGAATAGTCCTTTGTATTTCTGTGTAAGCCGTTAATTGAGCAGAGTTAACTCGAAGTCATCATCTCCTCTGATACACACACACAGTCACCTAGAAAGACAAGGTGAAATACAGTGAAACTACATTTAAAATATTGAACTGAAACTGAAAAGAGCTCCTTGAGAAATACCGGGACACTCAGCGTGGCGAGCAGAGGCTGCAATACATGGTTTACCAGCTGTTACAGGCAAATACAGCCCTAACGCTGAGGGGCTGTGGGAAGGGAGACCCCGTGCTGACAGTCAGATCACTCCCGGTGCTTGATGATCAGTGCTCAGTACTCGGTGCTTGGTGCTTGGTGCTCTGGCAACATGGGACCGAGAGACACAATTTGAAAGAGAGCTGGGCCATGGTGGTCCCGTGGTTGAGTGTCGACCTATGAACCAGGAGGTCACAGTTCAATTCCTGGTCAGGGCACAGGCCTGGGTCGCAGGCTCGATTCCCAGTGTGTGGCGTGCAGGAGGCAGCCAATCAATGATTCTCTCTCATCATTGATGTTTCTATCTCTCCTTCTCCCTTCCTCTCTGAAATTAGTAAAAGAAAAAAATATTTAAAAAAAAAACAAAAAACTTGAAAGAGGGACTTGACATGGGACAAATTCCAACAGCGGACTAAGGATACGCTAAAAAGCTTATGATCCATGAGGGCCAAAGATTAAAAAAGAATCGAGCACAAGAAACTGGAATTCCGCACTAAAGTAATTCACCAAGACCGAAAGCCAAGAAGGGAACACTCACAGGTCAGAAATGTGCAACCATGAGGCCAGGTGGGGGGGAGTGGGAACCCCTTGGTAGGACTGACTTCGTGTCCAGACAACTTGCAAAGGAAAACAAAACAACAGAAATCCCTGAAGATAAGCACACAATGTATAGTCATGACGTCAACTACACAGGGTGGGGCAAAAGCAGGTTGACAGTTGTTGGTAAGGAAAACAATACAGTAATAAATAATAATGCAATCATGAACTCTTTCAGGTACTCACAACTGTAAACCTGTTTTTGTCCCACTCTGTATGCAAAGAAGACACAAAAATCCTGATTTCTATGCAACTAACATCACTGCGCAAAACACAGAAGGCAGGAACTGATGGAAGTACGCGGAGTGACTCAGTGACCCGCCACCCAAGCAGAAAGTTTAAGTTCCCTTTCAGAAACGGACGGATTGAACACTTGTAACTCTAACTTGGCTGTAGAGAATTTGAACGACACACATTACCACACAGTAACCATTAGGTATGTTTCAAATAGCACACTCAACTAATTTTCAATGCACAAGAAATTTTTCAAAAGCTGACCACTCACTAGTCCAGAAAGGAAGTCTCAACAAATCCCCCCAAACAATGATTGTACAGACCATATCCTATTATCACATGACAATTAAAGTAGAAATAGTCAATATCAGAGCAATTTAAAAATATGCATGTAACTAAAAGTCACACTACAAAATAGTACATAGGTTGAGGAATAAGTTATAATTAAAGCTATAAAAATTACTTATTTAGAATAAAATAATAATAAATAGCCCCAAAACATATAGAAACCCAGAAAATATAATAGAACCAGAACTAAATATTATGGGGAAATGTTAGATATTTAGTAAATGGGCATTTGTAAATTGGTTTTCCATAAGGAAAAAAATTGATCTTTATCTAAAATTACTAGAGGCCTGGTGCACAAAATTCATGCGGGGGAGGGGGTGTCCCGCAGCCTGGCCTGTACCCTCTTGAAATCCAGGACCACTGGCTCCTAACCGCTTGCCTGCCTGCCTGCCTGCCTGATTGCCCCTAACCACTTTGCCTGCCTGCCTGATTGCCCCTAACCACTCGCCTGCCTGCCTGATCACCCCTAACCACTTTGCCTGCCTGCCTGATCGCCCCTAACCACTTTGCCTGCCTGCCTGATCGCTCCTAACTGCTCACCTGCCTGCCTGATTGCCCCTAACCACCTCTGCCTTGGCCCCCGCTGCTGCGGCTTTGTCCGGAAGGACATCCAGAATGACGTCCGGAAGGTCATTTGGCTCTCTGATCTAATTAGCATATTATACTTTTATTATTATAGATACTTTTACATGAGACCCAGGTAGTGTGAAGACCAAAATGAAAACAAAACAAAACAAAAAAAAACTAAAGAATAAAAAGTTCTTGAAATTATCAGAAGAAATTGCAGAAGACTCTCTCTGTGACCTTGACATAGTAAAGAATTTCTGCAACAGGACACAGCATAACCAGTTTAGAAAAAAGGCTGATAAAGTTGCAACACCCAAACTTAAAAATCCCCCCCAAGTCCAGAAAGAAAGTTAGAAGGCATTTTAAAGACTGCAGGAGCCCTTGGCGATATCAGAATATCAATGAACTAGAATTCAATAAGAAAAGGGCAAATCAATGGGGAAAGTAGATGAAGCCACAATTCACAGAAGAGAAGACCAAGTAACCAATAAACTTATAAGATGCTACATGTCACTAGCAATGAGGGAAATGCAAATAAAACAATAAAGCAAGAGCACTGACAGCCAAAATAAAACGTCTGAATTACTAAGTGCTAAGGAAGCTGTACCCACAGGAGCTCTCCTGCACTGTGGGGAGGAGTATCCAATGGGAGCACTCCCGCAAGCCATCAGCCAGAGCTGAGGATGGGGGCTGGCTGCTGGAGAGGACTGTTCATTACAGCTACCTGCATATCTCCAAAACCCATGCCCTTTCCTTTAACAGATGCCATGCCTTTCTTCCTGTGTCCCGTAAATCTAACCTAATACCACCCTCACTGAATATCACTGAATATCACAGGTGCAGGTGAGGAGACCATCGAAGAGCGCCAGCTGAGCTGTCATTTTTAAAAAAAAATGTATTTTTATTGATTTCAGAGAGGAAGGGAGAGAGAGAGAGAGCGAAACATTAATGATGAGAGAGAATCATTGATTGGCTGCCTCCTACATGCCCCTACTGGGGATGGAGCCTGCACCCAGGCATGTGCCCTAACCGGGAATAGAACCCAGGACCTTCTGGCCCATGGGATGACTCTCAATCCACTGAGCCACCGCAGCCGGGCTGAGCTATCATTCTGGTGCGGTGGGCCCCCTTTTCCATTAAATTAGGGTCTCAGTGTCTCATCTATTTCTAAACATTTCAGTCACCAGCTCCGACAATGCACATAAAACAAGGTCGCTGTCAAACGTAATAGAACAGAACAAATGATTGGCAATTTATTATGTAACTCCAAAGGGAATTTTCACACGCGCAACATCAATGCCACTTTACAAGGTCATACCATCGTCTGCTTTTCAGTTCAGAACTGGTTTGGTTGGTTACAAACTTTTCTTTTAAAAACTCGACTCGGGCCATTAATCAATCAGTGAGAATTTGACTATCTACTATGTCAATAAGCAAACTTTTTGTTACTACATTAAAAATGCAAAGGAGGTAAGAACTCATGATGTAACTAATAATGGAAAATGACCAAACTCTCAAAGTGTGTTTCTGAATTTCACTCAGGAAAAAAAAAATAGTCCAAGAAAATAGAGCAATTTGGGAAAACTAGATTGCTAATGTCACCAGCTAGCTCAGTTGGTTAGAGCATTGTCCTGGTACATGAAGGTTGTGGGTTCAATCCCAGGTCAGGGCACATTCAAGAAGCAACCAATGAATGCACAAATAAGTAGAAGAACAAGACGCTGACAATGTTTCACTCTCTCTCTTCTTCCTAAAATCAATTTTTTAAAAAAAGCACAGTGCTAAATGAACATGTAATTTACTCTTTTCTTCTTCATTTGATATTACATCTCTTTCTTTTAGTCACTCTTATTCAATAATAGCAATTCTGGGTCATTACATGAAACAGCAGAGTTCTTGCTCCCAATCCTATGGAACATATTAGATGTTGGGGGGAAATTCTCATATTATTTTTAGAAGATACAAAAAAAAGAAAACACAATTTCACCAGCACTAGCAGTTTTGCGTATTTGGCAGAAATGTGTTGAGTTAACCTCCCCTTTTAATGGCCACAATCCTTTTCAGTTGGATTATTAAAAGAGTTTTGCTTTGGATTAAACAGTCCCTTTGTGAATCGAGATGAATCAGAAAGGAAATTGTTTTGGGTAAAGCCCTGTACTGACCCCAGGGTGGGGAAGAGCCATGAGCAGACGCCCACCACCTCCCTCCCTCTTCCTCTCCACACACACACTTGAGGTGGCAGGAGGGACACATCCTGCTGACCTCTGACCTGCAGGTCCAGGCCGCTGGCCCTCATGTCCAGCCAAACCGAAAGCAAGACCTGCTGGTGCCGTTTTAACCCCTTAGCATTCAAGGAAAGACACCCACAAGGCAGTCCATCAGAACCGGGCTCAGGAACGTCACAGCTCAGAAGCCCAGCTCTGAGAGCCGCAGGAGGGGAGCCCCCGGGCCAGCGCCATCTCCCTTCCTCTCGGTCACTCGAAGTGCTGGTCCCACGTTCTCTCGTCTCTGAGCACAAGCAAACCGCAGTCCTGTCTGCGGAGGGTGTCCCTGGGCCCTGACACCCCCTCCCCAGCCTGAGCGGGCGGGATGACCGGCCTCTGCATTTTCCTGATAATCACTCCCCGGGGTGATGACCCTGAGGGAGGAGAAAGCTGACCAAGCAAGCCGATGACCAGCTCTCCCATCTCCCAGTGCTGAGCTTTTCAAAAGGCCGGCAGGCAGAGGAGGTGCAGGAATGAAAATTGCCACGAGGAAGAGAGGAGGAAAGCGTGGCCATGGCAACGGATGTGGGTACCAGAGAAGGAAAGGGCTTCCCATGAACCAGTGTCTCTCTCTAACTAAGTGCGAGTGAAGGAGGTTAGAGTGTGTGGCCGCCCGGCTGCATGGCTGGGAAAGCCTCGGCGCTCACATCCGCCCTGAGACGGTTGTGGACGGAAAGGGCCACGTGCTCACCTGACTGGCTCGGGGCGGCCTTGCAAACTCAGAGACAAAAGCAACCACGCAGGATGGTCTGAAATTAAAACCTTTCCATTAGAAAGCAGTGGTGGTGGGTAGGCATGTCTAGGCTGGGGTTTTCCCGGAAAAGGGCAACTTTGCACCTCCCCCGAGACCTATTGTTCTTTTTGCA
>NW_005871066.1:672997-694386 GCF_000147115.1 Myotis lucifugus
CCGATTCCGTTTAGAACCACGGCCTTCCGTCCTGTTACCCCTTTCCATAGGGGCCCCAGGCTTCTTCTGTGATTTCTACAACTCGCAGGCTCGCAGGGGGGGGAGCTGACTGCAAAAACAGAGCCTCCCGCCAGCTTTCAGCAGCGACACTGAGATTACAACCGGCCCAGCACGCTCCGAGGCAGGAACCCTGCTCCTCTCCCCTGGTGCTCTCCTCAGCAGAAGTGATAAGCGAAAGCAAAGACAAAAGGATTCCATCACCCCATGCGATTCTTTACTGCTGTGGGGAGCAGAGTGTGGTAAGTGGCGGACACAATACTGACAGCAAGTACTTCTCAAAGTCCCAAGTCCCAGGTCACACCTACTGTGTAAGGAGCACAGATTTACAATTACATGTAAGTAGCAAATATTCTGAGCACCTGTTATGTGCAAGAGCCTGTGTAGTTTCAGTGAGAAATATAACATCAAACATCTCTCCCTTTAAAGATGTTTTATTTAGCTTGAATTCCCACAATGCACTAAACAATGTAAATAACTCCATACGAAGTAGACAAAATACTTGAACAGATATTTCCCCAAAGACTATACAGATGGCCCATGAGCTTCTGAAAAGATACTGAACATCATGTCACCATGGAGCTTCAACTGCATACCACGCCGGGCATAACCCCCACAGCCATTACGTGCTAAGGTCTGCCAAGGCCAGGCGCAGACCTGGGCCACCCGGAACACTCAAGTTTCCAGTGGGAATGTCACATGGAGTAAGTACTGTGGCAAGAGCAGGTCTGAAGTTTTTAATAAAATAAAACATATATTCTATGATCTAGAAAACCCCACCCCTAGATATTTTCCCAAGAGAAATTACAACCTATGCCCACCAAGGAACGTGCCCAGGGATGCTCACAGCAGGGTAATCTAATAGCCTGGCACTGGACACAGCCAGGAGTCCTTGCGAAGGAAGATGGGTAAGCAAACTGGAATATTCATGTCAAGAAATACTGTTCAGCAATAGCAAAGAACAAAATATTGATAAATGTAACATAAATAAATCTCAAAACACGCCGAGTGGCAGCATCCTTATACAAATGGAATTTATGTTCCCGTGTGTAAGAAGGCCTACAACCACGGAACCATCTGTGGTGGGATCTAATCAGATGATCTCTCGGGGATGTGGCAGAGGGGGCTGATTGGAAGAATATGGGAGGGCTCTCTGAGGTGGTGGCAGGTTGTATATTTTGCTAAGAGTTTGGGTTACTCAGCTGTGTCCCTTGTCAAAAATCAGCAAATATTCACTGAGGTATTTTTTCATGTATGTAGATTTTATCTTAGTAAGACTATTAAAAATTATGAATTTGAGTTGAAAGATATTTATACAGAAGTACTTAACAGAAATTGATCTGAAATCTTCAGTTTACTTGAAATACATCAAGAAATAAGATGGACTGTGGATTAATGGATAGATATATCATAAAGTAAATTGAATAAAATAATGTTAAAGTAGTAAGAGCCCACTTAATAGTGGATGTATATGTGATCACTGTAATATTCTTAACTTCACTGTATATCTGAAAATGTACATAATAGAATGTTGGGAAAAACATGCTTCACTCTTTCTCTCTTTATGTAGATGATTAAAAAGAAAGGAATCAATTCACCAAGAGGACTTAGGAAACCGAAAGAAATGCCACTAAGAAAAGGGCTTCAAAATGCATGACATATAAACCATCAGAACATAATGGGAGATAAAGAAATCCACAGTTACAGTCAGACATTCAATATCCTCCTCTCAACTGATAGTATAAGTACATTAAAAAATCAGTCAAGTAAAATAAAACTTGAACAGTATTATCAACCAACTTGACCAAATTGATATCACAGAATTTTTCAGCACACAATGGGAAATGCACATTCTTTTCATTTACACACAGAACATTTACATAAGAGGGACCATTCCTGGGCATGAAACCACATTTGCCAAAAAATATTTGGGCAGGAATGTTCATAGCAGCTTTCTTTTTTTATTTTATTTATTTATTTTTAATTTATTGTCTAAAGTTTTATATATTGTCTCCTTTTTCCCCACTTGACCCCATCCCCCCAAGTCATTCCCACCCCGGGCAAGCCCCCACCGCCCCAGTGTCTGTGTCAATTGGTCATGCTAATATGCATGCATACAAGTCCTTGGTTGCTCTCTAACCACCCCCCACCACCTTCCCTGCCATTTGTCTCTGGATCTATTTTTGTTCATCAAATTATGTTGAACATTATATCCCACATATGAGTGAGATCATGTGATATTTATCTTTCTCTGACTGGCTTATTTCACTTAGCATAATGCTCTCCAGTTCCATCCATGCTGTTGCAAATGGTAAAAGTTCCTTCTTTTTTTATAGAGGCATAGTGTTCCATTGTGTAGATGTACCACAGGTTTTTAATCCACTCATCTGCTGATGGGCACTTAGGCTGTTTCCAAATCTTAGCTATGGTGAATTGTGCTGCTATGAACATAGGGATGCATATATCCTTTCTGATTGGTGTTTCTGGTTTCTTGGGATATATTCCTAGAAGTGAAATCACTGGATCAAATGGGAGTTCCATTTTTAATTTTTGAGGAAACTCAATACTGTTCAGAAGGGTTCCTTTTTCTCTGCATCCTCGCCAGCACTTGTCGTTTGTTGATTTGTTGATGATAGCCATTCTGACAGGTGTGAGATGGTATGTTATTGTTGTTTTGATTTGCATCTCTCAGATGATTAGTGACTTTGAGCATGTTTTCATATGTTTCTCGGCCTTCTGTATGCCCTCTTTCGAAAAGTGTCTATTTAGGTCCTTTGCCCATTTTTTGATTGGATTGTTTATCTTCCTTTTGTTAAGTTGTATGAGTTCCCTGTAAATGTTGGAGATTAAACCCTTATTGGTGATAACATTGGCAAATATGTTCTCCCATGCAGTGGACTTTCTTGTTGTTTTGTTGATGGTTTCTTTTGCTGTGCATAGCAGCTTTATTTATAATAGCAATAACCCTCATGTCCATCAATAGATCAATGGAAAAACAAATTGTGGTATATTCATACAATAGAATATTATACAACATGGATGAATACAAAATAAGTACAGAGTGAAAAGCTAGATCCAAACACGTACATGCTTGATCATTTCTAGAAAATGCAAACTAGTCCACAGTGCAGAAGCAGGGTCGGAGCTTGGTGGACGGTAACCGATGATGAGGCCTCCAGCGAGGCGCATTGCAGTGGGAAATCGGGGCGGTCAGGTTATTCTTACAAACAGTTATCTCATAAGGACACGCACCGACACCAGAAGGCAAAAGAGTTGTCGGAAAACAATTACGATACCCCTCGGGGCATCTGCCAGCATCTGTTCCAACTGAGGGAACTGGAGAGAAGCGTGGATGTTGAGTGAAATCCTCGTCTGTGACCCCAAGAACCAGGGAGAGCGGCGCGAGGCAGTCCCACTCACCTCTCTGCACGCAGGGAAGGGGGTCTCCTGGGCAGGATTTCCTTCCGGCCACAGCGGTAAAGTTAGAACAGCTGAGAAGAAATGACAGCTGCTCCAGTCTGAAGCGCAGGCCCACTGCCCACCTGTCACCTGTGTCTGAGGAGTTTCTCTAAACAAGAAATGTGATAGCAACTGAGCTGTTTCATCGAGTTCAGACATGATTAAACTACACAAGAATTAACGTTGCCTGTCGTGCAAGGTGTGTACGTGTGCCAGCTGTACGTGTGTAAGCAGTAACGGTGTAGGGGGTGTACTAGTGTGTATTAATCACCGCCTCCTTTCCTCCTTTTTCTATTAAACACCCATATGGCATCTTTGAACAAATAATTATTTGGCTAAAAATTGTTTAAACTATTGGATGCGCTGATCCCATTTTTCACTTCCAAACTCATGGTTTTCTACACGATCTTCAAAGGCCACAGCTGGGACCCAAGGCCCGGGATGCTTCCTGCTGTATGTGCCTCTCAACGGATAGGAGAGACGGTTGCAGGAGGGACGCACTATCAGGCTCATTCTCCAACAGCCAAGTGCAGAGGGAAGGTCAGATGTCTAAATGCTGGAGATGGGACGATTTTCAGAGGCCGCACTTCTGGAGCATGTATTCTTCCACCCAAAGGGCAGGAAGTGGCAGATTTTGAAGCAGCAGCTCCTTAAAGATGTATTTTGCAAAAGCACCGTCTCCTCTTTCATGATGCTGGGCCTAGAAACCAGCTTTCTCTCCCCCCACATCACGGCTTGAGGTGGGAGGGGAATCGATGATACAAGAGTCTTCAAAGAGTGGCAGCATCTGCTCTGATATCTGGAGCCCCCGAGCCAGGTGTGAGCCCTGAGGCTCCATCTCTCTAGCCCCGGTTCACCCACTTGGTAAGCGGTGGGCTGGGAGGGAAGCCCCGTCAGCCAGGCCCCGAAGCCATGGTGCTGAGTTCCATGCCAGTTAATCCGATCCCCGGTCCCGCTTTCATTGTTTTATTCCAACAAGTCAACCGTCAGACCAACAGCTCTTCCTTCCCGTGTTCAGACTGTACCTCTCTGTGGCCCTGCATGCCCTAAGCAAATGTCAATCAAAATATTGAACCCATTAGGTTCTGGAATGGATCCTCTTTGGACATTAAGCCCCGCCCAGGCCGCAACCATAACCACTTGTCGCCAAGCCCCGAGTAGCATGTCAGCAACGTAGGAGCTGCTCAGCAAATGCCTGGTAAATTATAACTGAACTTAGAAAACTGGTTCCATCAAGACTTTCCAAGCGGTGCCCCATGGGACTCTAGGACGTCTTTGGAGCTCACGGAATACAAGGGCTGGGATTGTCGGGAGAGGTGCTCACCATCACCAGCATCACGTCAACCCCTGCTTCAGGGGAGGGCCTCTCCTATCAGCCTTTTTCTATTAAACTTCCACATGGCATCTTTGAACAGATAATTATTTGGCTAGAAATTATTTAAACTATTGGATGAGCTGATTCCATTTTTCACTTCCAAATTCATATGATTTTCTACACTCTCTTCCAAGGCTACAGCTGGGATCCAAGTGATGGAATGCATCCCACGCGTGCATGTAACGAGCTGCTGGGAAATCAGCGCTGGTGGGTGTGATGCCCTTCACTGTGTAATGTATCCCAGAATCTCCTGGGAGAAAACCGTGCAGTAACCTGACATTCAGCCTTGGAGGGTCTGAAGCAGTGTATTCACCTGACTCATCACTTCAAAACCACCCAGGCAAATGCTTAGAGAGACGCTATTCGCGTACTGCCTTCCTCCTTTACCTCACACACGTGTGTGCCAATGTTCCTCAGACATTGCTAGGGACCTGCTTGGTGTCAGGTGTCACAGGAAGTCAGGAAATAACTCTGCAACCTGCGGGCAGGGGTTGTTATGAAGCCTCCCTTACAGGACAGGAGAGCAAAGCAGGACAAAGTTTAAGGACCTGCCTGACACTCAAAACAGGAGGGCGAGAATGTGAATTATAACCAAAGCTTGACATATTCCAGGAGCCCATCAATTTCATATTCTAATTCATATATTAGCAAGGTGATTAGGATCAATGTTATACTCTCCTTTTACACTAGAAAAATTTAGCATGGAAAAGATCTTTTATTATTGATATCTTCTTACTGGTGTAAAATTTACAATCCACAATGTTTAAAAAATATATTGTCTCATTTTATATACATACTAGAGGCCCGATGCTCCTGCCCCACCCCCAACCACTTGGCGCCTGCATATGCAAATTAACCTGCCATCTTTGTTGGGTTGATTTGCATACTCACTCCTGATTGGCTGGTGGGCATCACGAAGGTATGGTCAATTTGCATCTTCCTCTTTTATTAGTGTAGATATGTAAAGGCTAGTTTGATAATGATTTCCCACCTGGTTTGGATGATCTATGTATGATCACATGATTTAGTAATTATTTTGAAAACTGTTTTTTAAAGCATTAATAGTCTTCATTTACTAGCATATTAAACTTGAGAAGTTATTTGGCAATTCTGGATCCAGGGTGATCTGACTGGTTTGTCTTTAATATGTGAATTTAAGTAAAACTTTCAGTCATGAAATGACTAGCTGCAATTATAATGTTTCAGTCAGTTCTTTGGGGGAACTCCAAAGAAAGACAAATTAAAAAGTCAGCCAAATTGTTTTGTTTCATTGGCAATATGCCATCTTAACAGGAGATACACATACATACACACACACACACACACACACACACACACACACCCTTAAACAAAATAATCTTTTGAGCATATCCAAGTAATACCTGTCACTGAGTACTATTTTTCTTAGTCAGATTTTTATCTGTATGTGAATTATGGCTACTGGGTTATGAAGCATGTTGCAGCTGATGCCAGCCTGGATGTGTTCCCAGTTGCCTTAGACTGGAAAATGTACCGTTAGCTATTGCACCAGCTCTTGAGCCATCCTGAATCTTTTGTGTCTGTCATGTAGGGCAAACCAACTTGAAAAGATAAACTTTCTTGTATGATTTCTGATTATTTTTCCATTAAAAGGCAAGGAAACAATCTCCAGCGTTTTTCCTGTGATATTTCATCAAATCTAAAGCAGGGCAAACTGCCAAAAAAGAATGTGGGGTAAGAGGAAAGTCAACAAGCAGTGATGGAAGATACACAGTAGTTGTTTCTATGCAAAAAGAGAGACAGAAGGGAGAGAGAAAGGTATCCTGATGTAATCTCTCTCTGCCATTCAGATGACATGCTTAGTGTCAAAGCAGGGTGTGAAAAGTAGAGAGCCTGTGGCGCTGCTGGCTCACGAGACTCGGGCACTGCGTCTCAGATTGTTTCCTTTCTAACCGATGCTCCAGAAGTGCTCATGGAGAAGCGGGACTCTCAACCATCTTCTATGCTTGCTTTGAAGAAGCAAAAACATCTCACTTACTCTTAGAGACTCAGATACACAATTTAGGAGGTCGCCTCCCTCCCCACTTAGTTGAAAGTCAGTCTTTCCTATGCATCCCCACCCATAAATCAAAAAGGTTTACTGTCAGTGACTTCCCTTATGAAACCAATAGATGTGCATTCCTTTTTAACACACATGCACATTCCCTTTTAACATGACAAAGGTATGGTGTTGATCATGATTTTTCAAACTGTACACCTGACTTTTCCCTGATAGAGAGTCCAGCAAGCATTAATGTAAAGGTGTGGGCGGGATCGTCTTTGCTGTCAAACAACTGCCTGACACACACAGGGGGCATTTCTGGAAATGCTTAATTCCCACATTACTTTGTAGTGTGTTAGTATTTTTGTAAATGGTGCCGTGAATATGACTTATTGGTGCAGTGTACCTATATTACTTGACTCTTGATAAACTCGTTATTTAGGGAAAATAAGTATCATCTATGAATGATATCATTTCCCAAGTATCTACTTGGCATCTGTAGTAACTGCTGTTGGGAGAAGCATGAGGAAAATTAACCTGTCATCCGAGATATCCCATGTTTAATTGATAATACTGCATAGTCCATGCCCTATTAATATGCTTGCAACATGCTAGAGAAATGCAGATGTCATGTTTAAGATTATAGATATAGATATGCTTGAAGCATGAACTATGTAATTGAGACAACTGAATAGAATGACTGGAGAATAAAAAAAAAAGTGGTATTGCCCTGTGAAAAGTTGTTGGGAAAAGTTATAAAAGAGTCTATGAATTTTACACCAAAATATATAACACTCAATAGGCAAATGCAGGCATGTGTGAAAAGTAGCATTAAAATAAAACCTTATTCCTCTCACGATGCTGACAGCGAGAAAATAGATGCTTACGTTCAACCTGAATCCATAGAGACATGCCCAGTGTTCCCTGTGACCATTCCTGACTTTCCTATGAGCAAGTCTCTAATCCACTCTGGATTCCAGACATTTTATCAGGGGAGTGAAACTAGATGATATTTCCTTAGTGTTCCTTTCTGGTTCACATAGTGTTCTGCAGTTCCATAAAGGCACCCGAATTCCACCTCTTCGTATGCCAGGAATCTTGAAACTATGAGTAATGAAGTCATCTAAACAGTATCCACACTCCCTGAACCTGGCCCAGTTTAATCTGAAGTGTTAACTCAAACTCTTATAAGTTATACTTTCATTTTGTAAACTAACTTAAGTCTATAGATATGATTAAAATTTCTTTGTTTTTACTTTGATCTGAGAATCGTGCCATTTGCTAGTACGCCAACTTGAAATATGCTACAGGCACACATGGACTGGATAAATATTTCTTTGAGTGCTAGTGTGAAAATGTTGATTGTCCCCTTGACCAGTTTTCTTTCTTTGTCAGTGAGTTAGGGTCTGCCTCCTCTTTTCTAAATATCTATGGAAATAAAGTATAAATGGAGAGAAAGATCTTTTTGAAATGGTCCTGGTTAAATAATACAAGAGTAGAACATAGTTTAGGAAATGTTTTTCTCATATATAACCAAACATTACAGAATGTCAGAATAGGAAATGACACAAAACAACACAAATACAGATTTCACTGTGCACAAATCTATGCATTTTTGTTTTCTCTATTCTACACCTTCTAACATGAGGGGCTCATTCCTAGCACCTGGTACATGTCCCAGCTCAGTGAACGTTTGCGAGCAAGGAGCGATCTTTCTCTCTTATTGTGCAGATATGGCCATCGAGGTAAGGAGAAGACATCCCTTGCTCACCTATGGCAAATCCAAAATTAGAATCTGGCCCATAGTGCAGTTGTACTTTTTACACAGATATTAGAGGTTTTATACTGGTTCCATACATAATAGAGAAGAATTTAAATATCTGAGGATTTCTAGTTAGAGACTGATGACTTCTCAAAGCCATTAAGCCAAATGGAAATGTGACCGAGAACCCCTTGCGGTGCCTTTGGGAGGATGGCGAAGTGGTCAGGGGCGAGATGAACTGAATGGCCGGACAGCTCTCATGAAGTGCCGTCCCCGCACTGTATGTTCTATGCGGATGCAGCCTGTGTGTTTCAGTCCAGAGTCCTCGGTTTTAGCAGGGGCTCTAAAACCTAGCAGTATTCTAGAATTCTGTGTGACCCGGGGAGTCTTTCTTGAACCTCAGCAATTGGAAAAGGCTTAGAAGTTAATCTTACTTAACATCTCACCTAGCACATGAGTCCTCCCTGCAGTAGCTCCACAGAGCAGGGGACGGGGCTGAACTGCTAGGAACAGTCTTACTGTCCACAGGCAGCTTGAAGTAAGGAGAACTCAGGCTCTGAAAGGAAATGTTGGGAGAGACTAAAAGTAAAGCTCTCCCGTGCGCCAGGCGTACAAAGTTCTCTTCGTACCCACAGATGCTCTATCAATACAATGGGGTAAAATCCACTCCTGAGATGTATTGGTTTCCTCGAGCTGCCATTACAAAGGACCACAAACGGAGCGGCCTACAAGAACACACATGTGTTCCCTCACAGTTCTGAAGCCCAGAAATCCCCAATCCAGGTGTCAGCAGGACCCTGCCCTCTCTGAGATCCAGGGGAGTCTGCCCTGGCCTCTCCCCAACTTCCGGTGGTTGCAGACAATCCTTGGCCTCACAATTACACGCCATTCCAGTCTCTGCCTCCACCAACACACGGCGTTATCCCTGTCTGTCTCCGTATTCAGGTTCCCCTTTTCTTGTAAAGATACCAACCACAGTGGATTTAGGGCTCACTCTAACCCAGCATGATAACCTTAATGTGATTACATCTGCAAAGACCCCATTTCCAAATGTCTCATTCTCATTCACAGGAGACATGAATTCGGGGAAGGACACTGTTCAATTCAGTAGAGTTGTTGTGACAATTAAGAAAAATATTGTGCAAACTATAAAGTACAAGTTGAATCCATTACTTAAATTTCCAATTGTTAGATTATTTTTGTTCTTATATATATCTATAAAAACAAATTATTCATCTGAGAAAGAATTACTTTTAGACATAGTAAAAAAAAAAAAAACAATTAGAGGAGAAATGAGATTATTTATATCCCAAAATAATAGTTATAAAAGAAAGCAAGAGTTTTTGTATCTAGTATGACATTTGATTATATAAAAGTAACCATCTTAAAAAAATATTTAGTCATGAGATATATTAAGGCAGGAATTACAGCATATCAGACATCATATTTAATTTTCCATTAGCTTATGTTGATGATTAAATTAATTTGATATGAGGGTTATTGTGCCCTTGAGCCAAGGCTTAACAGTCCACTTACAGTTTTTTAATTGAAACTGCTGAGGATTGAGGATTCTACCACATTGTAATAGCGGAAATAGATTTAGTTCAATGACTATCCACATAACAAATATTTAAAAGAAGAACGTATGGCATGAGTCATCTTTTATTATCCTTAATAAAAGGTTGGGTTATATAATGAAACTGTGGGATGTTTTACTCATGTTTAAATTGTGAACAGTGTAAGTATTAGCATTTAAATCAGCATTAACAGAACAACTGAGTTGGGTGAAAGAGTTTCTTCATCGTAACCTGTACCAAATCAATCAACGTCACTGCTCTTGGACTCCCAATAGCATATAATTTTCACTGAGGGGTACTCTGTAAAATACACTTCAAATACTACCATCAGTCCTAGGAGATACACCTCAAATACTACCATCAGTCCTAGGAGATACACCTCAAATACTACCATCAGTCCTAGGAGATACACCTCAAATACTAACGTCAGTCCTAGGAGATACACCTCAAATAATGCCATCAATCCTAGGAGACACACCTCAAATATTACCATCAGTCCTGGGAGATACAACTCAATACTATGATCAGTCCCAGAAACACACCTCAAATACTATGATCAGTCCTAGGAGGGAACAAAAATGGGACTTTTTTGTAAAAGGCCTACATTTTCATCAAGAGCTATGATATTTATGTATTGAATACTTAAAGACACACTGGCCTATTTCTGATATAAATAGCCTATTGGAAAATGAGATATTTTAAAATATCTATAGGAGAGTGAGGAAGATATCTAAAAAAATTTTAAATCTTTAAAAATGTTTATCCTCTAAGATAAAATATACATATACCCACCCTCTTAGGGTTCCCAAACCCTCTCTAGAGTAGGATTGGTTGTAAGTCCTGTAAAAGGACACGAATACCAACAGATACATATTGTATTACCTACCTCATCATTGTCCCAGCCTCACGTTCTCATCGCTGTATCCTGAAGTGACTCCATTCACTTCCTACTTGTTCCCGGGCCATAGTTTTGGCCTTCGTTAACCCCCCTCCTCCAGGTTCCGGTGGAACCTTCCTATAACCTCGCTTTGCTCCTGCCACACCTCTGAGGGACAACCTGTATGGACTGTCCCTGCGGTGACATCGTCATCCTCTCCTTCCGAGTCACCTGACATGTGACCCGGCCAGTGTCTCCAGTTGTATTTCCCAGCCCTTCCCCTCAACATCCCGCACCTGGGACAATCCAGCTTCTTCACTGTCTGGAGGCAGTGGACACTGTCCAATCTCTCTGCCTCTGCTCAGATGATTCTACTCGAGCTGGCCTGTCCCCACCCAAATCTTCACAGACCTGCTCAACTGCCCTTTCCTCCTGCGGCTTCTCAGATTCACCTCCTTCCTCATAATTCACTCCCAGTTACAAGACGTACCTGCTAGAGCAGTGGTTCTCAACCTGTGTGTCACGACCCCTTTGGGGGTCGAATGACCCTTTCACAGGGGTCGCCTAAGACCATCAGAAAACACATATATAATTACATATTGTTTTTGCGATTAATCACTATGCTTTAATTATGTTCAATTTGTAACAATGAAAACACATCCTGCATATCAGATATTTACATTACGATTCATAACAGTAGCAAAATTACAGTTATGAAGTAGCAACGAAAATAATTTTATAGTTGGGAGTCACCACAACATGAGGAACTGTATTAAAGGGTCGCGGCATTAGGAAGGTTGAGAACCACTGTGCTAGAGTGTCTAGTGCATCCTGGTTTATCTTCAGCTTGATTGCTTCTTTTTCTCACTTCCTGATCGTACCTGTACAGTCCGTGAGAGGGGGGTCATGTTCCCATCAGGTGTGAATCATCCCCAGCAGCAAGCACAGCAACCTGAGTGGATTCAGTCACATGCGCTTTCCATGTGAAGTTTTCTGAAAATTCCACGAGAGGTTATCAGCTCAGAGAGAAAACTAATTTAAGACTCCTTCACAGATGACCAGATGAGGATGGCAGAATTAAAAGGGGAGGAATTTGAAATTGCTACAGATTTACGAGTTCTCAGAAGACAGATGAAGGAAAATTACACATGGTGACTTCCTAACTGAATACTGTTGGACTTCCCTTAAAACCTACACATTCTGTCTTCACTGAATAATCACAACCCATATTTCTTTATCTTCTTTATATTCAGGGTGTTCTTTGGCAGAGGTTGGTATAAACCTAAAATACAAGAGGAAGTGATATCTGGAGAGTTTTAGAATTTTTAAGTGTATTTGATTGATGGTGTCACAAACTGATTTCCGGGGGTGGGGGGGGGGGGGATAAAAGAAACTGGCTTTAGATAGCATCCCAAGAAGATGACATAAAAGAAACACGTTTAACCAGTCTTTCTCCTGATGCTTATGTGTGAGGTTGAGAGAAGACTCTAAAATAAAGCCAGAGTTACTAAAATGCCTTTAAAGTGTGTGGGGGATGTTTGAAGATGGTTCCTATAAAACAGAAGTTGCATTTCTGCATTTCTTTTCACCGGGCCTTCATTCAAACACTTCTCGTTTTGTTGAGCTCTTTTCAGCAAAGTCTCCTGATAGAAAACACAACATCACGTTCTGCCAGGGCATTTGCTTGGCACTAGAATGCTGGCTGGATGCCTCCCTTTGAGGAATTTACTCTGAGTGAGCATTGCTGAGCGTCTTACTGTGTATTTAGATAAAGCTTTTATTTCATGATTACTTAGTTCCTCTTCTTTATGAAACCCAGGTAGTGTAAATCAGTTCTTTTGACTTGTATGCATTAATTACAGCAGGAGTCAAAAAAGGGTATAATGGAATCCTTCCTTCCATTGAAACGGAGGTCAAGAGTGGCATGTTATCACTCCACAGGGCGTCTAACCACACTCAAAGGAAGAGGCAGCTGTTTGGCAGGTACTAGGCTCTGGGCAATATTTAAACTCTCTTAAACTTTGTTTTTTTGTGTGTGTGTTTTTAAAGCTTACTAACAGAAAATATAAAATGAAAAAGCTTTCTTAGATTTCAAACTACTAGATAATATCTTAGTGTCTGCCACTGTTACTCACAAATGATTATTCAGAAAAACACACTAATTGCTCTCCTGTGGACTCATACTACTCATTCGTTTTGAGAATTAAAAAATATATTTTTATGCTTTGTCTTGGTATTTAGGCCCCTTGGTTTCCCCCAGCAGACACTGATGTCTGCCTGTTTTCATTTCATATGTGCTTAATCACAGAGCACAGAATTGTGAAATGCAATATTCTCTGTCACCTAGATTTCTCTCCCAGGACCCAAATAGGAAAGAACATCTATGCTCTATGTTTATCAATATCTTCAATGGGAAGCATTTGATAAGATGTTCGCGTGTAATGAAGAGAAGAGGGATGACACTCCATGCGGTACCAAAAGAAAGACCCAAAACACCAAAATGGACTCCCCCGCCCCAAGCCTAACAAGCTAAAGCTCAATTAGGTTAAACAGCCTTCTCTTAAGTCTTTAAAAAACACTGCCCAAGTGCAGCAGCTGAGACATACATTAAAAGTCACTCATAGAGACACCAAATGAATAAAAACAATCTAGCGTCATTCTGAGGGCTGTGAGTTTAAATAAGGAAACAGATGCCTAAAGTCAAGAATGACTTGACTACAGTAACCCAGTCACTAGCAGCTGCCCAGGACATCCGAGGGAGGTCTCCAGCTTCATGTTGTCGAGTTGCCACATTACCACCAACGGGACAAAGACTGGGGAGTTTTATTTTGACTCTAAGCTCAGAAATATGAAGGAACTACAGAAAACAGTGTTCTCCTGAGTCAAAATTGAAGAAAAATGCCCAGCACTGAAGAAGTAACATTCTCCAGCGCTCACACCCCGAATGGGGGCTTGTAGAGCTCTCAGTACCAGTTCACTCAAGAACACACCGTAAGCTGAACACCCCTGCTTCCCTCCCCCAGGTCCTCACCTTTTCCTTGGGCTCCCTCCTTGAAAGACCCAACCTGCACATGCGTCCTGTCTGGGGTTTTCCTGGGAGAACCACCCTGCAGAGACACAGTGAATCCCCAACAGGGAGCACGGCGGGCTGCATTTCAGAGTCTATTTTATAATAAAACTATTTTTTAAAGAACATTTCTCATCTCAGATGTTCCAAATGGTACACGCAGGGAAACTCAGAGCTGGATGCATTCTCTTGCAGCGTGGAATGAAGTCAAGTTCCCATCTTGGCCCCTACAAACACGGGGTGGGGAGGGGGGTTCTTGGGAGGGTGAGCAGAGATGGGACCTGCACAGTGGGGTCCCAACTCTTTTTATGTTCATGCCTTCTTCTTCTTCCCACTCTTGCTCTTCTTCAAACATGGCAAGCCTGTTTCTGCCTCAGCTTTTACCTTTGCTGTTCCTCTACCGGGAACAGAGCCTTATCCAGATAGTGGCCTGACTCGTTATCTCACTTCATCCAGGTCTCCATCTACCTGTCGCCTCAGCGGAAACGCCTCCTACAGCATCTACTAGTAAAGCGTAGCCTCCAGTCGTTTCTTCCACCAGCTTTACTTTTCTTCAAAGACTGATCTCTATCTGAAAGCATGTTTCACTTATGCCTATAGGTGGTCTCCCCACGAGAAGGTAAGCTCCATAGGGCAGAGCGCGCGCACTGTTGTACTCCTGGAGCCCTGGGAGTGGGCGAGTCTTAGAAAGTGTGTGTGCTCTTGGTCATCCTCCCTCTTCTCACTCTGTCACGGACCCGTGACCACACACTCAGCCCAGCCGTGCAAAACGCTGCTCTGCTGGGCTGAGCAGGGGCCTTAGTGTCCCATAAGCCTCCACTACTCTCATCTTCCTGCCTCCTTTGCTTTTCCCCTCACATTCACCTGGAGAAGGTCCAGGCCCTCCCTGGCGCTCAGAGTCAGCTCCCTGCCCTCCGTGAACCTGGCCCGGGGCCCACACAGGCGGGTGCTGTGCCCTGGGAATTCTTCGGCCTGTGCCCGCGTGCTCATTTGACTGGAACGTGTCACACTGTGCTGTAGGGACCCGATCACGTGTCTGCACCAAAGCTCAGAGCTCCCTGAAGGTAGAGCCGCCATCCTTGTTGGCCACTGTGTCTGTGGTCCCTAGAACAGTGTGTCTCCCAAACCTGATCACCCCCATCCTGGTCTGGCACACGGGCCCCTGAGTGGCATATTGAGAGGCTGCTGTTTGTCTTCCTGGGAATGTGGTTTGTCCCCAGGGCCTTGAAGGTTGCAGTTGTTTACATTTCTTTTCATTTTATTTTCATGTTTGAATCTAATTCCCTGTAAATAATACGGTACGTTATTCGACAGCCTGAACCACATTTTTAATCTGTGTCACCTCTGGGCTCGTTTACAGCAGGGACCTCACCGCCAACCCCAAGGCGCTCAGAGCTTCCGGATCTAGGGCCATCTAGCTCACTCGCTGTCCCCAGTGTGACCCTTGGTAAATGTGAGTCTGACCAGGACACACACGCTTGGTACTGGCTGTCCTGCTTCCTTCTGCTCACAACCCTTCCTTCCCCTACCCCTTCTCAGGGCACACACCTACTCATCTGCCCACCTTAGGGCACACACCTACTCATCTGCCCACCTTAGGAAGCCCGATGCCCGGTGGCTGTTAGAGGCATTTCCAGCACCGTCCACAGCTCCTTCCAGCACCTTTCACTTTGATCATATAATTGATTACTGTCTGTTTCTCCACCAAAGAATGAGCTCCAAGAGGAAACAGGCTGTAGGTTTTGCTCATCTACGATGATGGGGGCATAGTAGTGGTCAATAAATACTCTTAGAGTAAGTGAATGAATGCAGGCTCAAGAGTTTTCGATATACAATAAAAGGGGTGCTAGGGAAAACACACTTCCCAGGGGTCCCCAGAGGGTTTGGTTTTTACGTTCTCACAGAGTTAAAGAAGGAAAAGCCCTGTGAACCTGGCCGTTTCAGAAGGCCAGCCTCGGCTGTAAGTCTAAGGGAGAAAACTTTATGCCCACAAACCCCCAGGGGTGAAGGGCCGGCCCAGGGAACCTGAAGAAGAGGCTGTCACTGAAGCATTTAAACCTTGTCTAAAAGGTCTTCCCATTCAGGTCTGCTTGTAGGAATTCTGCTTTGCATCCTTCATTGCTGATAACTCAATTGTTTCTCAACTCCAAAGAACATGATTTTACTTTTTTGATCCAGGTGTTGAGTGAACGGAATAAAGAGATTAATTAAACTGAGATAGCCAAGGCCAAGTTTGCTCTCTGCTCAGTGTACCCCTTCCATCTTAAATCTTCTTAAACCACAGGCAATTAATTTGAAAGCCTGAGGGCACTTCCATGGAAAGGATAATGGGGTGAGACTTTAAATGACAAAAATTCTTAATCTGAATTCTCCCTGCTTTATTGGGTTATGTTAACACCTTACTGATTAATCTTCTAATGATTAAAGCTGTTTCTGTTCACAGATATCAGATTGACTGATTCTAGTCTAGTTTGGGTCATTTAAAATCCGCAGTCACCACACAATTGATTAAGTTCACTGTATTATCATCTAACCTTTAAAACTGCAGCAAGTTCCAGATTGGTCATTGCTTAATCCAGCGGTTCTCAACCTGTATATGAGAGAGAGAGAGAGAGAGAGAGAGAGAGAGAGAGAGAGAGAGAGAGAGGCAGAGAGGGGGAAGGAAGGAAGGAAGGGAGGAAGGAAGGAAGGAAGGAAGGAAGGAAGGAAGTTAGTTAGTTAAGGACAAGAAGATAGGAGAGAAAGGGGAATGGGAAGGAGAAAGAAAAAGACAAAATGAAAATTCACCAAAATGTTAACAACAGCTAACTGTATAATAAAATTATAGCTTTCTTTCATCTTCATACTTTTTTCCTGTAATTTTCAAAGTAGACTGTATGCTTTTATAATCAAAAGACATCAAAATTTTAAAGGTTAGAATATATACTCTATGGCAGTGATGGCGAACCTTTTGAGCTCGGCGTGTCAGCATTTTGAAAAACCCTAACTTAACTCTGGTGCCGTGTCACATATAGAAATTTTTGATATTTGCAACCATAGTAAAACAAAGACTTATATTTTTGATATTTGTTTTATATAGTTAAACGCCATTTAACAAAAAAAAAATCAACCAAAAAAATGAGTTCGCGTGTCACCTCTGACACACGTGTCATAGGTTCGCCATCACTGCTCTATGGCCTTCAAATAAAGAAAATGATCTTCAGAAATTTCTCATAGTTTGGGGAGGTGGATTGTAAAGAACTGGAGAGGAAGAAAGTATTACCACCCACCTCTTCTGCCACATGTTCTCTCTCTCCCTCCCCTCTCCCTCTCACACACGCACTGGCTCGCTCAATCACTCACTCAGCGATGCTGCTCTAGGCTCAGGGCCTTGACCTCTACAAGCCTTGCTGTCCCGCAGTCAGGAACTGAAGCTCCAACCCTGTGTTCTCAGCTGTGGGCAACCTAGAGCTGAGGCTTCATTCCAAACAAGCAAAGAGTTCTCTCCATGTTTGACTCCAAAGGGCACCTGGCAACCAATGCGCAGTGAGGCCAGCACGGATTGTGAATGAAGGAAAGGATGAGAGGGGAGGCAGAGTGACTCATGCAGCAGGCCTCCCCCAGGGAGTCTCCATCTCTGGACGATGAAAGTTACAAGGACCTCGGACCAGCGGAGTCAGTGTACAGAGGTAGCCTGACACAGGGGGTTACGCAGAGAAGCCTTCCGCTCAGCCTCTCCCTGGAGCCACAGACCCTTTGGGGGCTCCACGATAAGGAGAAGCAACAGAGGTGAGAGCCTGAG
Organism: Myotis lucifugus; assembly: GCF_000147115.1. Lineage (NCBI taxonomy): Eukaryota > Metazoa > Chordata > Mammalia > Chiroptera > Vespertilionidae > Myotis > Myotis lucifugus. The sequence continues at coordinate 690,973 of NW_005871066.1, forward strand.
GATGTTCTGCAGGACGGGCTGCGAGCGCAGAGCGAAACGAAAACTCGGGGCGTCCTCTGCACGAAGGGAGAACCAAGGGCCACTGACGGGGCTAAAGCCAACTCTCTCCCTCCCGCCTCGCCTGTCTCCTGACCCCTCGTAGTTTTAAATTTGCTGCTGAAAGTCATTCTAAGTAAAGAAAAAATTAAGTTGTTCATTATTTGCATGGATTTTACCATTCCTGTTTGCACTGTGCATGCCTGTTTTAAATGCAAATGTGATCGCATTTATCTCAATTGCAGAATCCACAGCATCAGACAATTCACATTTGTAGCATGTACGTGCTTATCTCTGTTGTCCTAGCAGAGCAGTAGGAATACTGCACAAACGAACTCAATCTTTTTATTTCATTACCTGATATGCACACGGCCCGCCAGCACCCCCCACTCGGAGCTCCCTGGGGGGTAAAGGGGCAAAACGGGGAGGGTCTACACGCTCCCTGTTGCCCTTTCCCTCCAGGGCCTCCTTTCAGCACTCGGGTGGCTAACACAGGGAAGTAACACGCGCAGGAAGGACCTGGCATGCGTCCTTGGTCACTGGACAGAAAACCACTGCTTCACCTCTCACGCAGGGCACTTCTCGCACTGGCGTCCCCATGCCAATAATTCTCCAATACCAGCTGAGGTCCTGGAACGGAACTCAATTCTGATACTGTCTATCAGAGAACGTACAGGTCAGGGTTCAGTCTCACCAGACGGCCCCCACCTCCACTTCAGATGCTGATGGAGAGCCCCAGATGGTCACCTGCATTTCTGACTGGTTGGTTATATACTGGGGTTCCCATGACCCCCCTGGGTTTGATAATTTGCTAGAACAGCTCAAACTAATGGAAACACTTCATGATTACTGGTTTATTATTTTTAAAAAATATGATGAAGTATACAGATGAACGTTCAGGTGAAAAAGATGCTTAGGATGAAGTCTAAAAGGGTCCCAAACAAAGGAATTCTGTCCCCAGGGATAGGGGAATGGGGGCGCTCTCCACACCCCCCTCTCAGGACAGCATCTCGGGATGTCTATGGCACCTGCAAACACGGGCACCATGGACCACGAAGCCAGTCTCCAGCCGCTCTCCGCTCCTAGAGGACGGGGGACGGAGCTGGACATTCCAAGCTTCTCATCACGGACGGGTCTTTCAGGTGCCCAGCTCTTCCCCTGACGTTACCTGGAAGCCCCCCAAGAGACACCCCTTAGGACAAAAGACTCTTGTCACCCAGGAAATTGCAGGGGACTTAGGAACTCTGTGTCAGGAACTGGGATCAAAGACCAAGTATTAGAACAAAAGATGGTCCTGGTATTCTCATCACTTAGGAAAGGCCAAGGGTCTTCGGAGCTCTCTGCCAGGACCTGGGGGCAGAGACCAGTGTACATGTTTCTGTCAGTTCCCAGTTCTCTGTATTTCTTACTGTTGTCCCCCTTCCAATTGCAAGCAGAGTTGGTTCAAATGGAAAGCATGGCACCCGGGCTATCAGCCCACTTTCTCAGCCGTAGGTGTAACATGCCTACCGGGTACCCACCTTTTGTCTTGCTGAACATCCAGGCTTGTGCCTATGCTAGAATCTGTGCTCATGGGGCACCGCCCACACTATATGCAAATGAGGTGGCCAGAGAGATGGGCATACGTCACAGGGATCCTCCATTTTCCCATCAAATTTCACTTACAAAATGTAAGTTCAAAGATAAAATGAATAAGTTTTCAAAATGACAACAGCAGTGCAGTGTGTCAAAGGCAGGCCCTCTGGTTGCGGGCGCTCTGTGGCTCTCCAGGCGGCTCATCCCCGAAGCCACCCAAGGACTTTGCCGGGCACAGCAGCATGTCACACCCACTTATCTAGTCATGAAATTAGTCATTGCCACACCCAGCGGCAAAGACTAGGACGTGCACACACTGAGTTCTACACCAAAAGAGATGGGGATACACTCACCGAAATAGAGAGCTAAGCACACTGACCTGATAGTCACGGGACAGGGGAGGGCAGGGTTTCCCCAAACCCTGCTTTTCAGTTTATGGATGGAGCGGGTTGTGGAAGAGAGAGTAGGGAGCAGGAAAGAGGGGAAGTGGGCTCACTGGTTAGTGTAGACGTGGCCCCTGAGATTGGCTGGGACACTAATTGGAGGATCATTGAATGAGAAGGCACAGTCTCACATACATCAGAGGTCTGTTTTCTTTCTGGTTGACAAAACGAACAATTCCAGGAATCATGCTGAACACGGTAATCTGATAATTAAGGAAGGGCTCAGTGGAGCACGGAAAGGAAACAGGAAAATTAAATTTAGAGAGAAGCTGACGAAGAGCTGGGCACCGGCGGACACAAAATCGTCCGTTGAAGATGTTCTTAAAGTTCATGAATAAGTTTAGGGAGAGAGAGAGAGAGAGAGAGAGAGAGAGAGAGAGAGAGACAGAGAGACAGAGAGACAGAGACACACAGACACACGGAGATAGAGAGAGAGAGCACACTTTCCTGTAAAATGATACTAGGCCTCTCAAGGCAATGCATTTCTTAACCAAGCAGGTTAATACCGCTTCTATCTCCTGCTTGCTCCCGACTGGGGGAGGTTGGCCTTATAGCAGAGTCAAATCGAATGCAGTTTAGGGGAATTGTTTATGGACATTCGCGGCTGTCCACATATCATTATACCAGGGAAGCAAGATTAACCAAAAGTCTTTTGCTAGACACTGATTTGGCATAATTCCAACCTCAATTTGCCTAGTTCCTAGTTCTCCAGCCCCTTCTAAACCTGAGGTCCTGACACAAGCCATCTCTACGTCTTCCCTGCTAACAATCTGTTCCACCTGAGCCAGCTTCTGCCACCCATGGCTTTCGTGAGAACAATCCCCACTGGCCAAGCGACACCTGCCGAGGGATAAACTGGACACCACTGCATTTTCATCACCATCATCACCAGATTCTTTCTCCAGATTCAGAGGATCCAACTCCCAATCCATTCTTCATATTGTGCCTTGAACCACCCAGCTCACAGCTTAGAGAACAACCCCTGTACTTCCATCAGCCCTTCAATCCACAAACAAAGAACGTTCTTTCCATCTAATACTGCTTTGTCCAATGACTGTTGGACCAAGTTGTCAAGAAATCAACATATCTTTGAGTTCACCTGTTATAGTAAATGCATCTCAAGGTCACTCAAGTGTGGTATCCCAGCACCTGGGATCGAACCTGTCACTGACTCAAACCCTAACCCCAGAGCTAGGGAGCATGGCTCTTCCCTCTCCGAGTGCCTGTGTGGGCAACTTCCGTTTCCTCGGATCCCTTGAAACTTGGGAGGAGGAAAAAGAGTGTAAAATGTAAGAAATTGAGAAAACATTGAAAGGGCCTTTTGATCTCAAAAACTGCCCTGGATCCAGGGGGCCAAATA
>NW_005871066.1:694486-772743 GCF_000147115.1 Myotis lucifugus
AGTCAACATAAATTTTTCAGCACCAGCTAAAGAAGACACAGTGGGTGACTCTATGCCAACTACGGTTAAGTAAGGCGGGGTCCCTGCCCTCCAGGAGCTCACAGTCCAATTAGAAAGAATAACATGTTAAACTATATCATGATTATTTTTTATATGTGTACATGATAGAAATATCTATGATGTGCTAGGAGGGGATAGATTGAAGATTGTTTGCTTTGGGTTAATCATTGCTCTCTTCCATACATTATTCAAATTATTCCAAGAGGCAATACATCAGTTATTAGAAGTATCAGAACCTTGTTCTTCCCCAAGCTGTGAAGTAAAAGTAATAAGTGAGCTGGGGAGAAAATAGAGCAAGATAAGAGGGACCAGGAAAACATTCATGCTTCATCCATGCATTCATTACAAACAAATCGCCAGCTCTGTGACAATTATTATGCAGGATGAGAAGTTCTATCAGGCACAGTTACCGTCTTCAAAGGAACACATATTACCACCCATTCCTTGATGCTGAGAAATCAATTTGGAACTTTTGGAACTTAGAGTTTAATAGCAGAATTTTTAATATGTCAGGACTTAATCCATATTCCATTCCACAACAAATCCTTTAATCCACTGAGCTGTCTGTATTTCTACTTATTCCTCTTGTAGTCACTCAGCTTTATTTCTACCATAAAAATGTGTTTGCTTTTTTTTAGAAAAAAATTAATTGTTTAGACCTATATTTCACCGAATGAAGTCACTTCGACCCACATCGGAAGGAATCACTTGAGTAGTCACAGAAATGCAGAAAATGCAACCCGATCTCTGAAGTTGAGGGCCAGAAATACGCATTTTAAAAAGGCATACAGATTATTCTTATTTACGCTGAAGTCTGAAAACTACTATTCTCTCACATCCTTTCCTTTGCCTTTTATTCTTGCGGACTGAGCTTCCACCCCTGCACCCACCCCCCCACCCCATTTTAAGTAATATTCTGCCTCCTGGGCATATTTCATTCAGAACATAATGATTAAGCAACCTCTGTAGATATGAGGATACGGTTAACTCCATAATGTGGCTACAAGCCCTCACAGGTCTGACCGCTGCCTTCCTTCCCAAACCCTCCCCTTCCGCCAGCTGTGCTTGGCCGCCACCTGCCTTCCACTCTCTTCTTTTTGTCAGGTTCTTTCCCAGCCCACGTTTTATCCACATGGCACCTCAGGCCTTCAATGTTCTTCCCCGCCCTCTGTGCCTAGCTCGCTACTTGTCACTCTTCATAGCCTTTGTGAAGAGCTGCTCCTGACCACTCAAAGTTAACTGGACCTCATCTAACACTCGTTTACAGAGAAGTTCCTTGCTATCAAGGAACTTCCCACAGCTTACCATCACACATTTGCATCTATTTTGCTTGATGCATATTTCTCCTACTGCTCCAACCTGCATGCATGAGGACCGACCGTATCTGTTTACTTACACCATGTCCTAGCACAGGGCCCGCACAGATTAGAGACCTAGTGACTACCATCATGAACGAGCAAACAAGTGAACTGTTATTACCTTTATGCACGTGAAGATAGGAGCAAGAACACTGCATACATTAAATAATTTGTAAAATATGTAATGGATTAATATGTGATCAACTGCATGTGAGTCATAAAATGCTTTAAGAATTCAGAGGTCAGAGGACACTGAAGTGGTCAGGAAAAAACCTAGCAAGTGAAGTAGGGCCCCAGCTGGGCCTAGACCAGCCGTGGGCAAACTACGGCCCACGGGCTGGATCCGGCCCGTTTGAAATGAATAAAACTAAAAAAAAAAAGACCGTACCCTTTTATGTAATGATGTTTACTTTGAATTTATATTAGTTCACACAAACACTCCATCCATGCTTTTGTTCCGGCCCTCCGGTCCAGTTTAAGAACCCATTGTGGCCCTCGAGTCAAAAAGTTTGCCCACCCCTGGCCTAGACAGTGATTAAAATGGGCAAAGAGGCGGAGAAAGACAGGTGTCCCAGACAAAGGTGCAGAGGCCAGAATCACAGAATGTCAAGTTATATTATCCCAAGATTTATTCCGATTCAGCACATTCTGTTTATAGATAAAGGTGGAGAGGGTTTTTAAAAATTTTTGATTGATTCTGCTGTTCCCCGGAGGAATGGTCTACAGAAAAAGCAATATTCTACATTTCTCAGTGATTTTATTGATCTCACCCCCCAGTCCCCAGAAATAAGAACTCTGTGGGATTCAAATATAAAGAGAAGTTCAAAGAGCATCACCATGTGAGCAGACAGCCCCGCAGACATGATGAAACTTGACAGCAGTGATGTAAACGCTGAAACAAACCACGTTCAACTGGTCAGGGAATTAAATCAGATCATGAAGGAGCTGGTTTCTCGGACACAACCCAGGAATCTGAGGGTCAGTCTCCCCCAAATTTGCAAAACATCAGAGTGGCCATCTCACCTTTTGTTTCTGCTCAGATCGCTTCCTCTTATAAACCAAAACACCATTTCTGAGAAGCATTCTCACCTACTAGTACATTCCTAGTCTACTAAACAGTCTGCATTTGGAGAGACACAAACATAAAATGATTTCCTTTTTCTCTTCTCTGTTTATCGCCAGACACATTTTGAAGGTGCCTCCTTCAGATACAGCACTGAGGTCACTTTCAGACTAAGCTTCTATCAGAGCGAAGTAAGCAATTTGGTTTGGCCCAACCCCTGTAGACAACCAGACCTCTGAGGAAAATGACCTGAAAGCACTGCTTTCCAATGGAACGCCGCCATCTCTGAGAGAAGAGAAACAAAGGAGGCGCCTTCGTCTTCCTGGCTTTTGGTCTGCAGGGACCTTGTGTATGGCAGCCCAAGCTCTGAGGAGGAAGATTTGAGTCAAGATAGACAAGCCACAGGACCCTCACCTCGAGTGTGTGAAAATCGGGGCTAAAATCAGGGTGTTGGCAGGGCTGCCCTCCTGTTGGAGCTTCTGGGGGCGAAGCTATTTTCCTGCATCTAGAAACCAATCGCATTCTCTCGCTCCTCGGCATCTTCCAAGTCACCCGCGAGTCTCTCGGCTGTTCTTCCCGTCACGTCTCCCTCTGACGCTGCCTCCCTCTTCCGTTTATAAAGACCCTTGTGGTTCCATGGGGCCCACCGTGAAAATTCAGGATAAGCTCCTCATCTCAAACTACCGAAACTTCATCTTATCTCCTGAGCCCATATAGTAGCACATTCACAGGTTCGCAGGATCGGCCTGTGGACGACTCTGGGGCCATTACCCGCCTGCCACAGTAACGTGCTCAGCACATGCCACTCATCCCGCTGGCTAGGATTTCACCAAACATTTATCTAGAGAAGCAGACACTTATCCAGGCTACTTTTATTTCAAATTAGAAGGCTGGTGCACGAAATTTCATGCACTGGGGGTGGGGGGGAGGGCGTCTCTCAGCCCGGCCTGTGCCATCTCGCAGTCTGGGACCTTTAGGGGATGTCCGATTGCCAGCTTAGGGCCGCTCCCCACAGGGGTCCATCTCGCAGTCTGAGACCCTTCAGGGGATGTCCGATTGCTAGCTTAGGCCTGCTCCCCACAGGGGTCCCTCTTGCAGTCTGGGACCCCTTGCTCTTTACCACCCACCTATAGTGGAGGTGGGAGAGGCTCCCGCCACCGCTACTGCACTTGCCAGCTGTGAGCCCGGCTTCTGGCTGAGAGGCGCACCCCCTGTGGAAGTGCACTGACCACCAAGGGGCAGCTCCTGCATTGAGTCGTTCCACCATTTGGTTGATTTGCATATTAGGGTTTTATTATATAGGATACAGACACAGCAGATCATTCTACATCCACCTCCCTTTTACATCTGCTTTAGGGCATTGGTTACTTTCAGTAAACATCTACACAGCCCAAACTTAATTACAGTCCTACTTATACCTACTTATATTTTGTAATGTGTGGATTTGTGGGTTTTTTAAAGCAATGCATTGTGTCAAAAATGCAGATTATGTCATGAATACTGAGAAGGATGCTGCAAGGAATTACTAGAAATCTTTCCCTTGCTTATAAACCTCATAAAGATTCTGATTTTGGAAATATTAATTCATTAATCCCACTCAGCTGGATTTAGAGAAAGAACAATCAGGGGCATTTCAAAGCTTGTACTTTAATGGCAGTTGCCTTTGCATATAGAAGGAGAAATGGATGCTTATGCTGCGTGCTTTTCCTATGAATGCATGCTTTTTCTAAACACAGAAATTTATCTATGAGATGCAGCAAAGCCCCAAGTAAAAAAACTTTTATGAGTTCATCAAACATTTTATATATATATAGTATGTGTGTGTGTGTGTGTGTGTGTGTGTGTATAGATATAGAGATATATAAAATGTTTGATGAACTCATATATGCACTGAGTGGCCAGATTATTATGACCACCCCATCAGTACTTCATTGACACTTCCAAAAATACTGAATATTGAAAACTTCCTAAGCAAATACTCTCAAGGTTTATTATTATTATTATTATTTGCATAACTAATTCACTTCATTGTACTGATGGGTTGGTCATAATAATCTGGCCGGTCATAATAATCTGGCCACTCAGTGTATATATGAACTCTTCAAAGATGGTCAGGTACTAGTACATTAAAAAGTATAATTCGTTCTCTAACCTGATTATACAAATATATTCTTCTAATTAGGGTAGATTGATGAAATCCCAGTGTCCAGAATGACTACTCAGGAGAAAAATGGTATTCAATTAATGCAGCCCACAACAGCTTCTGTAGCTCTCTGTACTATTGATTATTTCTTTATGTGAAAAATTACTCATGAATAACTCATAAAACAACAGCAGCATTCATAAAGATGATAGCAGGACATATATAGTAAAAAATATTCAGCCATTTACTCAAAGGAAAGCTATTTTATTACCTCTATTTTCATAATAATTCTTGGTACTGGATGCAAACAAAACAGAAAAGCACACTCTTCTTGCTCTTGACAAATGCTAATTTTTATGCTAAGATTCACAAAAAAATAGACAGATGAGAATTTGAAATTATCCATAATTAAATGATAATCTGTAATCACTCACCATTAAGCAAAACATATGTTAATTAGAGAGTCTAAACTAATTGCAGGCTGTCAAATGCATATGTGTCATAAAAGTTTCTTATTTTCCTAATAGTCTATAATTATATATTTCACAATAGACTAATGGATTTTCAGGAGCCATCGCATGGAGCAGCACTCACTCTCATTAAACAATAAGATAAATAATTTAGGAAGAGCTGTTTTCTCTCTTTCTACTATCAAAAAATCAAAGCCAAATGAAACCCTGGTCCAGGAAACCATCATCAATTTATATTAATAATCTCAACAAAATAGAAAAATCAGAGCATTTCTTTCTTGGGCTGCTTTTTAACTTTTTAATAACTGTGTAGTTTAAAGGATTAAATTTTGGCACAAAGCACACCCTTATTGAAACCCATCCCGTGGGGTTTGTTGGTGGAAGTAATAAATAAATAATAAATTCACCGCTTTTAGTGATTTTCTACAATACTATGGAAACTAATTCTTGGCTACCTCTTTATGAATTCTTGAACAGAATTAACGCAAGTGAGAAGGGAATAACGTGGAATAAGAAAAATAGCTTCGGTGCACCTGTAAATCTCTCTGGTGTGGGTTTCTCTGGCCTCACATCAGATTCTGAACAACTTCACACTCCACGGGCCATGACCTCACTGACTCAGCCCTGCAGGCCTGGGAAGCGAAATTGATTGTGACGAGCTCCATCTACAGTATCCAGGGTTGGCACGGAGGCCAGAGGCCCGCCAATGATTCAGCAACCCATGCTATTTATAAAACCACAACAGCCATGCAAATAGTCGCAGATTTTCAATACCCCTGTCATTTTTGCCCTATAGCACCATATGAATAAGAATACAAGAAAAATCAGGCAGCAAACACATCATACATTTTTAGGATTTCATCTTTCGCCAAACCAGCAGAAGTCAGAGGCCAGGATTCTTGTATCGACATGTATTTAGCATTTTCTAAATTCCGGACCCGGGGCAAAGCACTCCCGCTTAGTTCATCTTATCACATATTACTGCATGCGGGCTTTCGAGTGGAAAATGCAGGGTATTTTGCAAGTTAAAAATGCCAACATGTCTATTTTACTAGGAAAACGTTCAAATAATTATGTAATTTCTAAAATCCCTTAATTATTCTAATCATTCCTCTCTATCCTGACCTTTATTTTACATATGTAAACACTGTCAGTGACTCACCTTAAATTCTCTTACAATTATATTTCATAATTATATTACTGCTTTTATTGTTTTTAATTGCTATTAAGATGAACTTTTCTATAAGAATAAAAACATCAGACGTAAGAATAAAACAATCAGTTCTGTGGTCCTCACACATTGGTTCTGAAAGTTAAGTCTGTGAAAATATAGCTGCATTTGTTTAATGTCGGGATGCGTAGAAAATATTCGGTATTTCCTGACATGGAAGGGGAGTTAAGAAAATAGGGATCGGAGTGATGCTTGCTTCTCGGCCAGTCTCAACGTTAGCGGACTTTTCAGATAAAAAGCGAGGTGCGGTAATAGCTCTTTCTGAGGCATGGACCAGAAGCCGGGCTTCACAGGTATTGGTCAAGACAGAGGTCATTCCGGATACATTTTTACACATAGTTAATTAAGTGGTATTTATTGTATTACTATTCCCCTGAGTCATTTCTTAAATTATTCAATATCTGTGGTAAAAATCATCACTCTCAGCTTCTAGCATGAACCAGCCCTTTCCCCAAATCACCTGGGAGCAAATGAATTGTCCTGGGTGTTCCTATCTCCCCCACGAACCATCGTTTTCAAGTAGGAGTCAGGTCCCGAAAACACACGTGTGAAAGTCGCTCACGGTACCTTACTGGGCTGAGAAATCATGTGGGATCCTTGAGGATAGCCGGGTCTGAGGGTTACAGTCAGGTGGTCAGCAAGGACGTCACACTGCAGGGCGGGATCAGCTGTCAGCAGGGCGCCCCCTGTAGGACAAGGACACTCATTAGAACAGGGTGATTCCAAGTCCCCCAGGCCTTCCCAAGACTCCCTCTCCCATTCATCACCTTCCTACACACAGCCATGGTTTTCTCTCCTTGCGCAGATGCGAGAAGGGACAGGAGGGTATACAGCCTGTCAAAATGACAATGTGCATTGATTCCTCTTATCTTGCTGTCTTTGGGAGAACAGCTTATCTCAAATTTACAAAAGAAGCAACTCCCTATCAGTGTTTCTTCTCCAATAAGTGACAATGGCAGGCCTGGTTGATAACTAATTGCCTGTTTCCAGAGCAACATTTAAAATGTAAATGCAAATCACCCACCCACTGGAAAGGGGTGGGAAAGTGCCTTTGCCTTTGAATAAATAGACACCTGATTTAGAAGGGATAAAAGCCAAAACCTTCATTACTATTCTAAAAGGATAAACATGTGCATACTTTAAAGTAATGACTATAAAAAAGACCATTAAACAAAGTCCCTTCAATACAAATAAGGTGTGAAAATCTACGAGGTGTTAACACTGCTATGGCTCCCTTCTTCTGGTGGGGGAAGCATAAAATTAGCCAGAAAGGGAGCATTTGAAGAGAAAGAGCTTGAAGAGCATGGTTCTTGGACCGGAGCAAAAAGAGCTGCTGCCTGGACGCCATGAAGAATCACCATGTAGTCGGATCAGAAAACAGACACGGGCCGTTCTCTGTCCTTTACTCTGAACGGTCATCAGCCTATCACTGTTCCCCACATGTTTTCATTGACTTTGCAAGACACCATTGAACCAAGTTGTTCATAGACACAGGGCCTCTAGGCCCCAGAAAACGTTTTCCCCAGGGCATCACATGCCTTAGAGGCAGCCCTGGAGGGGGGTCCTAGGAAGACTAAGTCGATAGCTCTTCCCCTGGGGGACACTATTCATCGTGTGTTCTAAGTTCTCCTTGACAGGAGATCGCATGGGGTCGCCTGCCTTCTTTCCTTGTCCCCACAGTGTCACCTGGATGCAGTGTGAACAAATCGCAGGCCCGCTGTTTTAACTCCTTGCGTTTTGATAAGCAGAACAAAACAAACAAAATGCCCGTGTCTGAATCCAGCTGCACGCCCTCCTGGCGGCACGGCCTCAGTGGTTTGTCCGCGTGGGGCTTTGGTTGAGTCATTACTAGTAAAGCATCCATCTGTTCCACAAACATGTATGGAACACCTTCCATGTACCACACCATCTTCTTCCATGAGGCTGAGATACATCAGCGACAAAAAACGATTACTGTCCTCAGGAAAGTTTTGAAGAACGCTCTCTCACTGTCATAGCTTTTTTCTTTATCAGCTTTGAAAATTGTTTCGTCTTAAAAAAAAAAAAAGAAATCCTGACTTAAAATGCAAGTTTCCTAGATGGAAAGTAGAGCTGAGCCTGTGTCAGCCCAGAGTCTAATTATTATCAAAGATTCAAGCCAAGCTCCCCTGGCAACTAAAACACAGTGAGACACTGGGCAGGCGTTTGGGGTGGGAGCAGTGTGCTGATACGCTGGCTGAAAAAACAAACAAGTTTTGATGTGTAGGTGGGCCAGTTTCTGTGGTGGAAATGCCCTGGTCATGGCTGTGCTTAAGCCACCAACAGCAGCTTCCTCGAGCTTGTAAGTCCTGAGTTTTAACGCCCAGCTGAAGAGCAGGCACACGCAGGCTTCAGGGGGGCTGGGGGCAGCGGGCCGGGTAGAAGGCAGAGCTCACAGCGAGGCAGAGGCAGGTCAGGACCCCGCCCCACAGGAATGCTCAGAGCAGGCGCTAGTCCTCTCCATAGTGCTGTGCTCTGCACACCAATGAGTTTTTTCATTTACAAATAACAGCATCCAGTGTCATTAAAAACCACACAACTAACCTTAGCCCTCACAAGAGCAACGATTAACCAAGCTCCTAAAGCAATTGTGTGCCACTTTAAAAGAATTATTCATCCAATTTCAAGAAGGTAATAATCCTGATGTATTCAGTACTAGTGAGTGTGTCTGATATGTTTTGACTAATGTGGTCGTCAGATTATTCATACACAAATAGACACAAACATGTAAACACATAAATAATATCACTTAGCATTTCCTGTGTGCCAGGAACCATCATAAGAATGAACATAATGTTCATGAAAGCAAGGCATTTTGTCTTTTTTCACGATGTTTCTCAACCATCTAGGACAGTGGTCGGCAAACTGCGGCTTGCAAGCCACATGCGGCTCTTGGGCCCCTTGAGTGTGGCTCTTCCACAAAATACCATGTGCGGGCACGCACTTACAGTGCGATTGAAACTTCGTGGCCCATGCGCAGAAGTCGGTTTTCAGCCTGGGCGAGTCTATTTTGAAGAAGTACTGTTAATATTTGGTTCTGTTGGCTAATGAGTTTGCCGACCACTGATCTAGGAGCTTGTATGGTCCATGGGAGATGCTCTATAAATATTTGTGAGATACATTCATGCTTTACATGTAATAACTAAACAGAGGGACAAGGTTACATAACTGAAGGCACAAGCCGGTCAGGAGTGGGGCTGGAATTCACACATAGGCAGTCTTTTTAGGGGCTCTTTGCAAAACTAAGAAATGGCAAGAGGAAGAGAAACAAGAGTGGATTTCCAGGAAATTAGATGGTGCACCGAACGGTCCACAGACCTGGAACTAATATTTGGAGGAAACGAAACTCCAGTTGGAATTGTCTTCACCCAGTAAAATGCTAGTAGTTTGTTTGTGTGGTGTGTTTTTTCAGAGTATTGCTTCAAAATTTTTTCGGAATACAGATGCTCAATAAGGCAGGCTTTCAGTTCAAAATCAGGGCACGTTTCTGGGAATTACAGCTGTCCCACGATGCAGCCAGACCGGAAACAGGGACCCCGTGTCTTCCCGCTCTGCTCGTGGAAGTTCAAGCAGGAGACAACGAGGAGAGAGCTCTGCATGGAGTGGGAGGTAAACCAAGTAGACCGTTCCCGGCTCACATGTTCCCCGCTGTAAGTAGGAACAGCATTGCAACCAACACCTTTTAGAGCATCTTCACCATCTCATCCACCACCGAATCACAAGTGGCTTATACATTTGAGAGTCAATGGATGAGCTGATATATCTGCCTGGTTCAACACATCCTATTTTTTAAATCAAAATAGAAGACAGAGAAAACAGGATACAGATGAGAAACCCAAGAGAACAATGTTTACAATTAAACCCCCTCTACAAAGTCTCTAAAACATCACTTATTCCATGGCATCTAACATTTTAATCCAGCTAGTTTTTCAGGAAGTGTATAAATTCATTATAAAATACTTTAATCAGCTACTTATTCATTATGTCTCTAAGGTATGGAAATTAGGGGAAGTTTTCTTGCAAAGATCAAGGAGTAATATCCCATGGTAGCAGGTTGATGCATACCTATGATTTCTTATTTCTCTGTGGATCCTTCAAGAAATGTATTCAGTGCTAAATTATAACGTAGGGGCTAGGCATGAAGTTACTGGAAACAATTCATTATCCTCTCCATCATTAGTCTGTGGAGCTTGCCAGATGGGAAGTGATAAAAACATTATTTAGAGAAACCTGGAATACTGTGTGCAGTCAGAATTTACCCGGGCGCTTTGTTACTGCTCTTTGCATGTACTTTTTGTACCATTGGGGCCAGGACATAGGCACCTTGATGCAAATTAGAAAAGGGTTCCCATCTGTCTTCCCCTATCCTCTGCCCGGGCTCAGGACTCAGCCAACAGAGCTGGGGAGATCCTCACGCCTCACCAGGCCCCCTTCTGAGGGGACATGATCTGACAAGCATTGCTAGAAGCCTGGGGGGGACCTTTAATCACAGGCCTGCTCTGATTTTGAAGAGTAAACGACTGGAAAGGAACTTATATGCCATATGCATTGCCCATGGACACAGACAATAGGCTGGTGAAGGCCTGGGGTGAGGTGGGAACTGAGTGGAGGGGACAATGGGGCAAAAAAGGGGGGGGGGCATCTGTCATACTCTCAAGAATAAACATCAAAAATAAATAAGTCAATAAAAATCCTCCCATTAAAAATTTTTTTTAAAGAAAAACAACCTAATCCATTTCATTAACTACCCAACACTTACTAACACCATCACCACCACCTCCAGCACCAACCACGTGGGAACGACCCAGAAGCAGTGAACCGCCAGCCAGGTACGTCTCCCATCGCATTCTCAAACCTAGCACTTCTCACAATTGGGTGAAAGTCTAAATCAGGCCACATGCAAATCACTCTTGCTCGGGATTCAGCCTAGTGTTGCCTTTGGATCCTGCCTTGGCTTGCTCTACTGCTCTACTGGCGTTGGGGTGTTCCAAACCCCTCCCCGCCACCCGCCTTTACCACTGAGTTATTATTGCTCTTTCAAAACTCCGTTTTTGGTCTGGAGATTGTTTTGACCCCATTTTCCAGACTTGACCTTTCCTTCACACTCCTGATAATTAAGCAAATATTTAATCTTCCAATTATTATTCATTCAGCATCTGCCATATGCTTGGCGCTGGATTTGTTGTGAGGCGGCGGCGGGAAGGGCAGCAGGTGTCTGACCGCAGGGTTCAGACCAAACCTGGGTTCAGCAACCTTGGGACTTGGGTTCTGGCTAGGAAGGAATTGAGAGCAAGCCCCAAACTGCAAGAGAACGTTTATTGGGTAAGTCACAGAGGTAGAAAAAGTAATTCCTAGAAGAAATGGGCTTAGCAAACAAGTTTTAGAGGTAAAGGAAGGGCCTGGGAGCGAGGACGCTAATGGTAACGGTAATGTGCCTGGGGAGTGGACGGGGGAGGGCGAGGGAAATGGAGAGCAACGGGAAAGGCAGGAACCTGCTCCCTGGAGGGAGAGAGCACACTGGGTCCTCGTCCTGAGGATTTTAGAGGGGAGAGTTTAGGGAGGTCCCGGGGGAAGGTCTCAATAGAATATTCAGCAGCTTTCCAGGCTTGTCCTTTCGGGGTCCGGATCTCCACCAATGGACTGGCCGGCACCAGGGCAGGGGGTCGTTAGTCAGTGCAGCTGGACCTGACGTCAGCCTTGGCTGGTTTGCTGCTTCTCTGGGCCTGAAGCTGATATACAACTGAGGCCCAGACGTTATCTCTAGGGAGGAAAGGTCAGGGGTCCAAACCTCAAGACCAGCGACAAGCTGGGGAGGAAAGGTCACCCGGGGGCAATTGATTGTCCATCGCCAGGCGCCTGGAGCTTTCCAGCCTGCTGACCTTCTGTACCTGGCCCATTGTCCTCGCTCTGCTCATGTCTGTGTAACCACCTACAGTGGATTGATTAATTGTCAGGAATACAAACATGATTAGGAGACATTGTTTACCCTGTCCTTTACCCTTATCCTAAATATAAACGCATTACAATATAGTCATGTAAATGCCACAGTGGAAGTAATCAATCATTCAGACAATGTAACTGAAGCTAGAAGAGAATTAGGTCACCTGCAGAAGTAACAGAACTGAATCCATGACCCAGGTCTCCTGACCCTAATCTATCGCTGTAATTATTATTTTAAGGTAATAATTTTAAGATAGTGCAGTTATCTTCATTTGATTAATTTGTTAATTGATTATTTTATTCACTCAGTATACTTATAAGCAGAAATATATGAATTATTGTGGCAAGAACTCTGTATGATGAAGATCTAGTCTGTGAACACAAAATTTACAAATTGAAGAAGGAAAGAGAGAGAGAGAACAAATGAGAATGAGAGAGAGAAAGACTGAGAGAGAATATAATATGCTTTGACTTGTGTAAAGTGAATGGCTCAGATTAAATCCCATATTTCTTACACCTTTGCCTACATTTTCTGACATTCTCAGCACACTATTTAAAAGGGTTTCTAATTGACAGACATGAAAGGTCATGTTGAACATCTAAATTTGCACATATATTACATTTCTTACTTTGACATTGTTAAAGTCTGTTCTTTTTATGTAACATGGAGATATAGGAACATTTTGTACATTTTATAATTTTAAAAACAGTTCTATTTCAAAGTAATAAAATGGATCTAGATATTTCTCCAGAGTTTAGCTCTTGCAAAGAACACACTAGTTTGAACTTCTGTTTTAGCTAGTGGCCTTTACCTATTTGTCTGGTCAAACAAGCCAGAACTCGGAAGGTTAAGGTAGACCCTCCCGCCTCCACATCTTCAGATCCCAGCCATCACTAAATTAAGTGGAACCTCCTTTTGAAACCACTTCCTCCCCTTCCTCTAGGTGCAATTTATGTGATTTGCACCTAGACTATGGCAATTGCCTCTAACATCCCTTTCTACCTCTAGCCTTGACCCATTCCATTTCCTCCACTATATTGCTCTAGGAGTTATTTTTTAAAAAATATATTTTTCTTGATTTCAGAGAGAAAGGAAGAGGGAGAGAGCTAGAAACATCAATGATGAGAGAGAATCATGGATCGGCTGCCTCCTGCACACCCCACACTGAGGACCGAGTCCTCAACCTGCGCATGTGCCCTTGACTGGGATCAAACCCGGGAACCTTCAATCCATAGGCTGACGCTCTATCCACTGAGCCAAACCAGCCAGGCTAGGAGTGATTTTTATATAAACCAAGTCTCCAGGGCTTAAGGCTCTTTATGGGTTTCAATTTCCTACAGAAGAGTGTTAAACCTCTTGTATATGTTCCTCCTGACATTACCTCTGCCTGCTTTTCCAACTTAATCTCTCCTTTGTCTCTCTGAAATCTTCATTCCCAGCCATACAAATCCACCTGAATTCCTTCTAAATGCTCCCTCTTTTGGAGGGCATGCCTTTTCACATCCTGCCCTTTCTTCTTAGAATAACCTTCACCTTGCTCACTCACAAAAAATCCATTATTCCTCACTCTTACCTTGAATTGTACCACTATCGAAGTATCCTTCAAATAAACACTGCTTTTTGTTGCCATATTTTTCCCCTCCTAGTCTATCAGATCTTGAAAAAATAGTACGTATTCATCTTTGCATCCCCATATATCAGTATACTGTCATTTTCAGAGCACTAACAAAATGGTGGTTGAATTCAACCCCCTACTGTGGAGTGTTTCTAAGGGGGCCTCGACTTTTAAGAGCGTGGGCGGCTGAAAAGCCATGTCAGGGATGGGAAAGAAATGGGCTGCCTGGGACTGTCTGTTGACAACGTGACACAGTGTCACTGTTTCCATTCAAATCTGGGAAATGTTCATAGGATCCTCCTCCCTGTAAGGTGTCAGGTAGGTGTTTGCCAAGGACAGGGCCTCACATGTTCCTTGGAAGGCGCGCAGACGCCTTTACTCTCAGGAGGCCCTGGGAAGCCGAGGTGATGACTTCATTCGCGGTGGCGCCTCTTCAGAGCCCTTCAGGAGCTCCCACTTTGGAGGTTTCACATGCACAACTTCACGAACATCCGCACGATTTTTCACTCGTGCCAGCGGTTCAGAATGAGATGATTAATGAGTTTCTCTGGTCCTCTAGCTGCAGCCTTCCAGACAAACAAGCAGCCTTGCAAGATGCTTTCATGTCTATTGTTTGCATGTCCAGAATGACAGTGGGAGAGGCTTTGAGTGGGACAGACTCCCAGAAAACAACAGTGTTAAGGTGGGCATGGTTACCATAATGGGTAGCAGGGATAGAGTTGTAGTCACATAGTTTGACTGGTAGAGATCTTTGTCTGTGGCTAAATGATTATATCCCTATCACTAGTACCAAGGTGACTTGATTTTTACAAGTGAAACCTTTGGGACCGGTGACTAGAGGCCTGACTTGCATGGCTACAGTAGAGCTGAGGTCCTTGCCCAATCCCTCCACTTGCATGGTCTACAGACTTAGAGCACCACCTTAAAGGAAGAAGAGGCTGACCCCTTGAGAAAGGACACTGCTACACCTCCAAACACGTCCACTGTCAATTATCCATTTAGCCTTTTCCAAAAGACCTTGCAGCCACTTCCCAGGGTATGTGTGCTTCAGAGAAAGAAATAATCCAACACCTTAGGGATTACAGGACACTAGCTCGGAGCTGCCAGACATTCTTGGGGACGCAAAATAGCACAGTGATCCACTTTGCAAAAAATCAGGGTTGCTTATGAGAGCTGGTGATTAATGTACAGTGGGGCCTTGACTTAAGAGTTTAATTCGTTCCGTGATGGAGCTCGTAACTCAAATTACTTGTATGTCAAATCAAAAAGTGAATGAGTGAGACACGTGATGCTGGGCTGATGTGGCGTTCACTGTGACGTTCGCTGCGCCAACTAGTAGTGGGGTATCTGAAGTTGGCTTGTAACCCGAATTTTAGCTCGCAACTCAAAGCAAAAAATAGGCCAAGAGACGGCTCGTATCTCGAAAAACTCGTTAGTCAGGACACTCGTAAGTCAAGGCCCCACTGTAGATGCTTAATTACCCTTCTACAGTGGGTACCGCAAGCCATCTTGTGGTCATGTTCCCCGTTCTAAAACGAAGAGTTGGAATAGATGCATGGGTGTCCACTTAACAAGGTTGATCACGCTCTATCAATGCCGAGTGCCTGACCTGCCAACAGTAGAGACAAACTGTGAGCCCGAGTATAACAGTATTCCACAGGGTAACCAGACAGCTGTATGACAGCAGGTTAATTACACTTCTTTCATGAAAGGAGCAGCAATTCTTACTGAAATAGGCATTTAAGCTGGCTGAATTTCATTCCATGCTCAAAAGATTTCTGCTGGTTAGAGATCTTAGTTTCCAGGGAAATAATGATCCCACAAAGGGATAAAAAGATGGTTCCATTAAACTAAAATCTGAGAATGCCACCTGGTCACTTTGAGTTCCTTGTGCCATCAAATTAACACACACAAAAGCGGTGACTCCAGTACGTGGTACAATGAATTGCTAATACAAGAATTACGCCCCATGTGGTAGGCAGACTACTACGATCTCCAGCAATGATCCCCACCTTTTGATACTAATGCCCTTCTGCAATCCGCTGCTTTTTACTATGAGCTGAACCTAGTGACATGCTTATAACCAGTAGAACATAGCTATGGATTTAGTTCCTCATGGGATGTGATGCTACTACATGATCAGGTTATAAAATGTTGTCTCTTTTGTCTTGTTAGACCCTCTTGTCTTACCAGTTCACACAGTTTGTGGAGGCAAGCTGCTGTTTGCTTGGCAAGAAACTTAGGAAAGCTCTTGGCCAAGAGCCAATAAGGAATTGAGGCCCACAGTCCAACAGCCCGGGAAGAATGGAATCTCGAAACGACATGGGCTTAGAAATGGATCCTTCCCCAACCGAGCCTGGAGATAACTACATTCCAGTCAACACTTTTATTACAGTATGGAGAGGCCCTAAAGCAATACATCCAGATAAGCCATTCCCAGATTCCTAACCTACATAAGCTATGGGATAATAAACATGTGCTGTTTTAAACTGCTAGGTTTTGTAGTCATTTGTTACGCAGCAATAGCTAGCCAATACACTCAGAATTCAGGAGATTCCCTGGGGCACCTCTTCATACCCCTGTGACAAAACTGAGTAGAAAACTATAAGATAAGCAGAACTGCTGTTGACAAAATACTCCTCTGGAATAAAAGTTTTGGTCACCAACTGATCAAAGAACCACAACCATGTGCGGTACTTGCTGAGAACAAGGTGGATATGATGTGGGAAGTAGACAAAGATATAATACCCCCTATGGCCATGTGACCACATGCAGATATAAGGCCTAAGGACTATAATAGTGATATGCATTTTCTTGCATGTGTATCTGTGTGCGGGGGTATTTCCATTATGCTAGTAACTGTAGATATGTAGTTGCATTATGTTAGTCAGAAGCATGATGTGGTTATTATCTCAATTTGAAAGTTTAAAAGGATTGTATGAATGTCAAGTTGATAAAAGGGTGGACTGTGCTGGATTGTGCTATGTCAATGTGGTTAAGCTTGAAACTATATCTAATCAGGTTTGTGACGGAAAGGACTTAGTGTTAAGATGAGGGAGAAGTGACATAAATAACATTTTGTGGGGGAAGTCATGTGGGGGCCGACTCAGTGGCTTTGCTAAAGTGGCTCTTAACTCTCTGTGATCTTCCAGACACAACCTTATAGCACATTGTTCCCTCAGCTACTTCCGCAGCCAGGTGACACTTCATTCCTATGTTAACCCTTCTTCCTGTACTACTTGTCACTATTACCTCACTAGATCCAGACTGACACACCCAGTCGAATCTGTATGGTAGTATGTCCATGTCCTTTTTTTCTTTAAAGTTTGCATATTTGATATTTTACCATAAGCTTGAACGTAGTGAAGAAATACAAAGATGTATAAAGAAAAAAATGTATCAACTGCCCCATGCCTCCTCCCCCATCCCATCCTCTGAGTCAGCCCATGTTAAGTCTTATGCGTACCTTTCCATACATCTCAACTTGCTTATTCAAACTTATACAAGCATCTCCATGCATATGGAGGGAATCCTTTAAAATTTCTTTTGCCTAATTTTTTATTCTGTTACAATAAAATCATACTATAAAAAGAATCTGAAATTTTGGCAAAATATTACAGTACTAGGGGCCTGGAGCACAAAATTCGTGCATGAGGGTGTGTGTGTCCCTCAGCCTGACCTGCACCCTCTTCAATCTGGGAGCCCTCAGGGGTTGTCCTACTGATGGCTTAGGCCCACTCCTTGTGGTTCTCTGCTCTCTGCAGGGCCTGTCTGCTCCACACCACAGCGACTGCCAAGCAGGCCGTGCGGGGTGCTGCCTGTGGGCCACACTTGCCTGCTCCCCGGTCGCCACAGCGACGGCCAAGCAGGCCGTGCTGGGAGCTGCCTCCTAGTGGAGGGACGGTTAATTTACATGTTTCTCTTTTATTATATAGGATTTGTGGTTTTTTTCACATTTTTGAGGGACGGTTAATTTACATGTTTCTCTTTTATTATATAGGATTTGTGGTTTTTTTCACATTTTTCCAAAATTTGAATAATATTATATACATACTTTTCTACATTCTGCTTTTCATAAATACTTTATGACAATCCCTCCAAGTCAACTGGCATAGCTCTAATGCATTTGTTCATGTAAATGAGTGCAAAATATTCCAGAGCTTGGCTACTTCATAATTTATTGAAGCATTTTCCTAGCACTGAGCATTCCGGTTAACGGTTATATGCCATCACCACCCACGGGCTCAGCGTGATTTGCTTTGTTTGTATGGAATGGATGTGCCCACTGAGTGGTCTGGGGCTATGAGGCTTGTGGACTTACCAATGACGGCTGCGAGGTTGTTTTCCCAAAAGGTAGCAACAATTCATAGTTCTTCGAGAATATATATTAGCACCCAAACTTCTAATATTAATTTAAGTTTTGTAACTATTGTTGGCATTTCCTTAACTATTAATTTAATAAAATTTTTCATGAGTTTATTTGCCATTTGATTTGCTTTTTGTGAACTGACCACATTCCTATTGGTTTATTTTTACCTATTATTTACATATGGGGGCCATTTTATTTTTATCCTTGGAATCTGAACTTTTACTTTGGTAAATTCCTCTAGGCCAGTGGTTGGCAAACTGCGGCTCTTCCACAAAATACCGATTTCTGCACATGGGCCACGAAGTTTCAATGGCACTGTACATGCACGCCCACACGTGGTATTCTGTGGAAGAGCCACACTCAAGGGGCCAAAGAGCCGCATGTGGCTCGCGAGCTGCAGTTTGCTGACCACTGCAGTCTAGGCCTACCTGGCGCTCATTAGCAGAGAATAACGTTTTTGTGGGTATTCCCCTCCCTCCCTCTTTCCTTCTTTTTGAGCTGCTATCGGTCAGATGGAAATATCTTCCTCGTGTTTTATATTTCCCCTCACATTTTCTTGGAAATGGCCTGCTGGTAAGACACGGGCATGACTTTGAGGGGTCAGCACCTCAGTGGGGGAGTGATGGCAGACATGGTGGAAGTGGGGCCTGCAGAAGGGACTGAACTGCTGCATCTCATGATAAATCTTTAATAGATGAGGAGCTGCTTCTCATGGATGAGCTAAGAGAGTGGTTTCTAGAGGTAGAATCGACTCCTGGTAAAAATGCTCTAAAGAAAGTCAACTTTCAACATCACCTCCCCTCTCTATTTCAAAGGTCCAAAGCCCAGTTCCCTGACCTCTCAACTCATTCACTGGATGCAAACAAGAATCCAAATAATAATAATAGATCCTCCAGGACCTAGTCCCAGCGCTCCTCCTGCATCTATAAAAGGGCATATGGCTACACAGAGAAATGCATGCATGTCACGCAAGGTTAAAACAATTGAGAAGCACTAACAAGACCGTTTCTATTAGTTTCTTATTAACAGAATAAAGCTGCTGAAAGATGTATTATATTTTACCTATATTTTATATTCACATTCAACTGCTCGGCATTTACAGCACCTACGGAAGGATGCATGTCACAGTGGTCTGACCTATAAGCATATAATGCAGGGGTCCTCAAACTTTTTAAACAGGGGGCTAGTTCACTGTCCCTCAGACCATTGGAGGGCCGGACTATAGTTTAAAAATAAACTATGAACAAATTCCTATGCACACTGCACATATCTTATTTTGAAGTAAAAAAACAAAACAGGAACAAATACAATATTTGTATTTGTGTGTGGCCCGTGGGCCGTAGTTTGAGGGCCCCTGATATAATGTAATGATGATAAGTGAGAGAGCAGAGCATGAGTGCAGCCCACTTCGGGGCAGGGCTAGATGCCTCCATGGATTAGTCTGAACTGTTTTTCACTGAGATGAACTGATCGGCGTAGACCCCGGGTTGCTGATTCCAATCATACCATCACTAAGGAATGCAATCAAGCGACTGCAAGCTCCCCATTACGAGGACAATCGGGATGAGTGTAGGAACAAATAACAGGAATGCTGCTCCGATTATGCAGCAGACGCAGAGCCCTGCTGGCGTCAGGTCCTCGTGTTTATGACCTTTGATCTGCAGCCCCCCGACATGCAGGGGCAGGCACAGTGTGTCCCCAAAGAGGAAAGAGCAAGGGCCCCCTTTTCCGCATGCACTCTCCCTTGCCTGGGGTTTCCTCCCCTTTCGTTAGTATTTGCCTCCAAGTCCCCAGCCTCTGCCGTCACTGGCCGATGGCCTCAGCGGTCAGACCTCCGGCTCCAGTTAAAAGGCTGTGAGGGCCACAGGACAGGCCGCACTGTTTATCCCTGGAACTAGAGCGGTCCACTTGCAACTCTCGCTTCAGCATCCTGGGAGTCACAACCCACCACCATACTGTCCTCATGCTTACAGAGTGTTCCCGACATGGGGAAATAAAAAAAAAAATAGAGCTGGAGAAAGGAGCCCCGGGCGACTTGTGGGCAGGCACCATTAGCGCCAGCCACACTGTGATGGATTGCAAGGGTCACACCCTCCCCGCCGAGAAGGAACAAGGGCCACGTCATTGGATTTTCAAAGTCCTTTGTGGATGAGAATTATAGTCAATAATGTCACCCACTTCTGGGAATTAGAAAACTCTTTGCTATCATTAAAGCCAGAGAGGGAGCCTCCTGCAAACACTTCCTACTAGCAAACACCCACTAGCACAGGCAAGAACTAGTAGAAACGTGAAGCCGAAATTTGGGTTAAATATAAAGGAATTTTCTGAAATGCACGCAAGCCTACAACACTGAAAGAGCCTCAGAATGACTGATTTATTTTGAATAGTTAAGACTTTCGTTTACCTTGATAGCAGTCTTGGGCAATAATTACAGGCACCTGTACTGTAGGTCGCAGCTCAACGACAATAGCATAATTATGCAATTCAATACCCTAATGGAAATACCAATGCCCTGGCTTCAAGGCTAGCTCTCTGTGGCTTTCGCAGTCAACTGCACGGACACATTTTGAGGCTGGCTAACTATTTATAGTCTTCTGGTTTCACAACTGTACTGGCAGGTGCGATGTGCATATAAATAAATGGCCACGGAAAGCATAAAATCTAAGTGTTGTTGACACATTTTCCAAAGGTAAATTGTACTTTTAAAAATTGCTATTTAGAAATGAATTTATTGCTACAAAGAGGCCAACTATAAAATGATTACATAAAGAGAGCAAAGGTTTAATTTAAATAGGACAGAGATTTATAGAATCAGCTTTAACATATAAGTAATGGAAGATGTAAGGAGCAGTCATGTGGGAAAGTAAAAATGGCTACAAGAATCTTTAACAGAAAATTTCTTCTAAAACTTAGTTATCTACCCAGCTGGTATGGCTTGGTTGGTTGGAGCATCGTCCTGTGCACAGGAGGGTTGCCGATTTGATTTCTGATCAGGGCACATACCCAGGTTGTGACTTTGACCCAAGTTGAGGTAAATACTGGAGGCAACAGATTGATGTATGTGTCTCTCTCTCTCTCTTTCTCTCTCTCCTTTCTCTCCTTTTTCTCCTCTCTCTCTCTCTCTCTCTCTCTCTCTCTCTCTCTCTCTCTCTCTCCTCTTCCTCTTTCTCTTCCTTCCTCTCTCTAAAAAATAAAAAATATATATCTTTGAGTGAGGATTTTAAAAAAAGCTTAAAAAAACTTAAATAGCTATCTAAAAATTAAGGAAAAAATAAATGAGATGCGGTCAGCCATAAACACTTCGCACAGCATCATAAAATGCAACTGTCCCAGGGAAGTGTGCATTTCCACAGAGCATTCTCTCTCTTAATCATTACTATGTATGAAATACCCTCTATGTTTGAACTTTATGGGTAATTTATTTCTTACATCAACAATATTAAGGATAGCCTCTGAGTTTATTTCAATATGTGCTTCCAAGGAATAAATGATAAAAGAGTTTACAGACACAACAGGACCACTTTGTTTTCTCTTCAAAATAAAACCTTGTTCCTTTAAAACAAAGGAAAATCATGCAGTCAGCCTTTCCTTTCTCGGGAAGTGGAACGCACATCTGAATGTGCACACGGATCTAGCCATGCACACGGCTCCCTTAACGCTTTCCTCTCCCTCTCATCACACATCCAGTCCGGCCAGTAAATTCTAAGTTCTGGCTTCACAATACATCCCAAGTCCAACCGCTTCTCAGAACCATCACAGGTTCCGTTTGGTCCCATCCACAGGCATGTCTCTCCCAGAGCCCTGCCAGAGCCTCCGGACTATTCTCCTTGGTTCCTCTGCAGTGCTCTCCCCACTGGCCACAGAGTGAATCCTTTTTTCTTTTTTTAAATAACACCCATCAGATCACGCTACTGCTATGTCCAGAACCTCCGGTGGCTTTCTATGTTTATAACAAAATCTAAACTCCTTTCGTGGGCTACAGGACCCTCTAGTTCCTGCCCTGCCTACCTTTCCAACCCTGTCTCCACTACTTTCTCTGCTGTGTTCACCGCTCAGGCTACACAGAGCTTCTTGTTGCTCCTCAGTCACACCAAGCGTGGTCCTGCCACAGGGCCTTTGCACTTATTACCCCCTCTGCATGAGGTCCTTAAAAAAAATTAGCTTGCCCAGCTGGTGTTGCTCAGTGGTTGAGCACCGACCTATGAACCAGGAGGTCACAGTTTGATTCCTGGTTAGGGCACATGCCTGGGTTGCTGGCTCCATCCCCAGTAGGGGGGGTGTGCAGGAGGCAGCTGATCAATGATTCTCTCTCATCATTGATGTTTCTCTCTCCCTGTCCCTTCCTCTCTGAAATCAATAAAAATATATTTTAAAAAATAAAAATAAACTAGCTTGAGAAATACTCCACCTATCATATAATTCATCCATAAAAACAATATGATAAAATTCATCTGTATAAAGTTTACAATTAAGAAGTGATAATTATGTGATGTGATAAAAGTTAGCTAAGGCTACAGTGCTAATCATAATGCAATATGTAAATGTATCTAATTAATGTTTGATATAATTGATATACTTATACAACGTATGTCAATTATATCTCAATGAAAAATTATTAATGAAGGAAATTTAAAAAAATAAAAAGATGTTGCCCTAGCTGGTGTGGTTCAGTGGATAGAGCGTCTGCCTGCAGACTGAAGGGTCCCAGGTTCGATTCCAGTCAAGGGCACATGCCCAGGTTGCAGGCTCGATCCCCCGTAGGGGGCGAGCAGGAGGCAGTCAATCAATGATTCTCTTTCATCATTGATGTTTCTATCTTTCTCTCCCTCTCCCTTCCTCTCTGAAAACAATAAAAATATATTAAAAATAAAAAATATGTTTATGTGAATAATACATGGATTGGGAGAAAGAGGAGAGAGGGAGAGACATATACAGAAGAGAAGGAGCCTATCAGCCCACATGTGCCAGGCACCGTGGGTCCTGTGTACACAGCGCTCTGTATGCCACAGGAGCTCACAGCCCACTGTGGTTGAAGGAAAGAATTAAGTAGCTGCCATTCATTCCCCTGTGGGGCATACACAAGAATGGCATCGTTTTGTCTTCAAGGGCTGACAGCTCTCGTCTTTTATCTATCACTCCTTAACTTCATTAAAAGTGAGCACAGATATGACTAAAAGCAATCTAAGAATACAATGGGAAGGCATGGTTCTTTTGAATATTTATTTATCAACCTATAAGTAATCAAGAATTTGCTAAGAGTGGGAATATCTGTAAATGATATCCTCTGAATATGAGCAAAGCAACTGAATAAAAGAATTAAAACAACAGCATAAGGAAATGTATGGACACAGAATGACATAAATGAATGCAGAATGAGCAGGCTGAGTTTACACCTAGCAATTCAGGCCAGTTCATTTTAGTATCATTGGGATGCAGGATTATTAAAAATGGCTCGAAGACTAAAGACAATGATAATTGAAGACTCCTCTTTGGGGGATGTGTTGCGATTGGGTGATGCAAGGGTGGTTTGAGTCCAATAATTAGAGATGCTTATTAAGGAAACAGAATAGAAGGTAAACAACATATTAATTAAATTTACTGTTAATGCTAAAGTAGGAAGTGTTAGCATCAGTAGAGACAGGCTATTACGACTGGTTGAGGGGGAGTGAGGAAGTTAGGGAAACATAACAAAGAGACCATTATTCTGGTATTTATTTGTGCTCTTTCAATGCAGAAAGATGCATATTGAAAATTTAAGAGCAACCATAAGTAATATATGACAGGAACCCATGGAGAGAGGGCGTAATTGGGAGAAACTCTGGGATCTAGATCACTTCAAACCCAACCCAGAGCTCCTCCTAATATCCTCCCCGCGACCCCCACCCACTGCCCTCAATGCTCTCAAATTGCGGCATTCTCTGGAATGGGATTGAGTGGCCATGTTGTCTAAGCTACAGGATCCACTATCTCTCCCTAACTCACAGCTGGCCTTGGCATTCAACTGTAAACATGACAAATGTGCTGATCTTTAAAAGGCTATGTGAAAATAAAACGAGTAGCACACAAACAAGATTACTTCCCTCTTAAAGAAAAGTAAGGGAAAGCTCAGTTTAATGATTGATTAAGTATAAACAAAGGAACGAACATGCAATTTGAGAAAAGAAAAATTCCAAAAGTGAAATACTCTGGCACCAAAAGTAAAAGAATAAAGTCAAGTTAGAAATATATATATATAGTGTGTTAATCCACCATTAGATTGTACAATGAAGAAGTGATAGGACCAACCTCCTTAACCTATTCAAAATAATTGAATAAATACAGTGATTAATGCTTTGACTATACTACAAATATGTTTATGTTCTTGGAATTAAAGATGTAGTAAACCATCTATATATATAAAAGCCCAGCAACAGGAATGGTGGAATGACCAGAACAACCGAAATGACTGGTGGCTATGACACACACTGTGGCAGCCAACTGGCCTGATCCAGGCCCTGATTGGCCCCCTGTCCCCAGCTGTCCCGGCCCCCAACACCCCAATCAGGGGTGGGGCTGGCCAGCCAACCACCTGCGGCCCCTCCTCCTGGCTGGCCCTATCCCTGATCACCCCTCACCCCCATCAGGGGTGGGGCCAGCTGGCCAACTGCCTGTGGCCCCTCTCCCCCACAGGCTCAGGGCGGGCCAGCCAGACCCCACCCATACATGAATTCATGCACTAGGCCTCTAGTATTGTTAATATTCAATCAAGGTGTTCTTAAGCCAAGTCCTCTTGGTAAAATATGTTCAATATTCAAGTCTTGAAAATTCTCCTGAAAATGAGCAAAATAGGGCATTGGTTGGATTGGGAGAATGTGTTTCTATAGAATTAATATCCAGGAATAAAATAAGTGACTTAAATTAATAGCTGAATAACCAGAATCACAGAATCTTCTTTTGCTTCATTACTATCATTAATCTGTCCTTGTAATGGATTGTAATGTCTCGGGTTCAACTGTTTCAGCCAGATCATTCTAAGGCAGCTATTTAAGACTGGGGATGGGTCATGTAGTACAGTGGTGGGAAGTAAGCTTTCTCCTACTGTGGCAGAGCTAGCCTACCCCCATCACTCGTGCATTCCAGACTGAAGGAAGAGGAAGGCAATACAGACGACTGCTATTGAGGCAGATCATTTTATACCCATTTCGCAGAGGGGGGAATGGAACTGCAAGTGGTAAACGTCTTCTCCAAAGTTACACAAAGAATAAGACATCTTATCCGATTTCCAAGCCCATTCTCTTTCCGTGACATTACTATGATGCCCCCTAATGCTGGGATGGATGTGGGAGTGGGGGAGGGTGAGTACTGGGCATGCTACGATTCTCCTCAGTTGCGTTACCTGGAAACAATGTGAATAAAAGGAGCAAACGGCTCAGTGAAGAAGATCACGGGCATCCAAACCCAGCCCACAAAGTGAGAGCCCTGCTCTGCACCGACTGGTCACGTCGAATTGGGCAAGTTGCTCCGCATTTGCTAAACTCTGCAGCTCACCTGTGAGACCTGGCCACACCCTTCTCCTCTCACATCGTTGAAAAGACTGAATCTAAAGCACTGATCACAGGGCCTAGTACTGCTAATTGTTCACTAATTGTGAACTATGTCTGCTTGTATTTGGGTTAAGTGTATTTAAATCAGTATTGCTATGATTCTGAATAAATTCTGGACACTCCCTCTGAGCAGCATGAGCAATGAGGTGAGACTTGACATATTGATACAGGGAAACTTAAACTTTTTCAGATTTTCCCTAAAATACCTACAAGTCCTCTTAAAAGAAACGTGAAGTTCAGCCATATGCTTTGCTAAGTACAATCCAAAGCCTCCGATGTGTTTGAATGTTGAACAACAGCAGCCGAGCAGACCAGCGACCCGTCACCAGGTGAACGATGAAAGCAGGCGGTCTTTGAGCTCCTTGCTAACGTGGGGTCTCTGAGACCTCAGATGTGTATGGGCTCACACTGGTGGTTTTCTTCTCCAAAAAAGTCTATACCTGTTCTTGAAATGCACTTTGAGTGCAGCATCCCAATCATCACACTGTGCATCAAGTGACACTAACCAGGTTTTATGAAAAAAAAAAAAAAAAGTCTGGTTTATTGACACCAAGACAGAGGCGACATCTCAGAGATTCAAAACCTTTGATCTAAGAACAGCTCCTGGTCTGGCCTCTTATTTTGCCTTTGAACTTAACATTTTTCTTACATGTTACAAGAATATCATAAATATTTTGTCACTGCATCATTAAAAACAAGCAAACAGAAAAGGCGCTGGCCCTCTGATGCTTAGGCCAAGCGGGATTGCAAGGAGCTCAGGCCCCTGCAGGAAGCCATGAATCACTTCGGCCCATTGATTTATTATCAGTTCTGGGTGAGACAGGGGGTGAGAGGTGCCCTCGGGTATAAAGTTGGTGGCTGGATATGCTAAATGGATCAATTTAAAGCTGAAGTCAATTTAATGAGAAGACAGAATAGAAGATTTATGAAGCATCAATTGAGCACCTTCCTCTATGATTCCTAAAGAACGGAGTTTGCAAAGATTTGAGGAAAGATTATCTCATGGTCTTAAAAATTCTTTGTCTTTTTTTCATATAATTAAACTTACAGGCTTTTTTTTTTTAACCTAATGCAGAGATCTCACTGTTTCTTTTGGATATACTAAATAAGTCTAATAGATTTCCCCTAAGGATATCAAACATAGGTGAACATGTATGAATTTATAATACACTTTGACCAGTGATAATCTTGTATTTTTTTTTTTTTTGCACAGAGAGCATCTATTTTTTTGCACAGAGAGCATCTACCTTGCGTATATACATATAATTATACAGTAAGTACTAACTCTTTTTGGAGGCTCAGTTCAAATAAGTATCAATAGGATTAGATCAAACGTTTAGGTCATTTTGCTAAATGCACCATATTTAACTAGGTATCTTGATGGACTGGAATGATATCTTGCTTTTCTGTGGAAATCTGACATGTGAATAGAGATGGATGTTTCCCAAAATGTGATCTACGGGCCACCTGCAATGGAATCACCTGGGAAGTGGCTGTAAATCGCAGATTCTGGGGTCCATCACCCCAGAATTGATCCAGATCCAGTGAATCAATATGGGAGGTGAAGGGCATCCCCAAATCTGCATTTTAAACAAGCTGACCTGGTCCTTCATATACACAGGGAAGATAAAACCACTGCGAAGACACTGTACCCAGGGACCGGATGGTAGCTGCTATATCAAACTGTGGAGAGAGCCAAGTCCAAGTGCAAACACCTCCTTTCCTGTTTATCTCCAAGATGAAAATGGTAATAACAGTTTATGAACCTTGGCATGATTCCACCCTTGTATAACCTCTTAGAGGGTACTTAAATCTTCTGAAACCTCATCTCCTCGTATGTTAATAATATCTACATTACCAGGGTGTTCTCTCTCTGCCTTCACTGTACAGATCTCTTTAAGCCCAGGTGTTCTCATTATTTTTTATATTTTAAAAATGAGAGAGCTGAAAGCTAATAAATATAAGTTATTTGTTTAAGGCTCTTCAACCAAAAAATCATGCATTCTGCCTGACTGCAGTACATGATTCAGACTCTCTGCTCTTGGTCCTTTTTACCAAATTTGCCATAATTCTTATTTTAAAACTTCACCACTTCTGCTAGAATTTTCCTTTTAAATAGCAAAAGTGCTGGAAACAAACTATAACTTGTTCCATATTTGACTTTAGTCATATTGCAGAAGGGGGTTTGTGACATTAAAAATGAAAAGAAATGGTGTTCTTAAGTTTTGCATTAGTCCACTTAGCTCAGCAATGTCTGATCTTTCTCACGGGACTGCAGACTCCCAGAGGGGGCGCCCTCTCTCCTCCTCACATGTGCACAGCTGCACTTTGCATAGAGAAAGATTTCAATACATAGATTAAAGTGAATAAATGGATTTTTATTTCGCATCTTTTTATATCTCCATGTCTGTTTACTCTGGGTAGATGTGGATTATGGTGTTCCTTCTGTAGTTATTTGAGCATTTGCTTATTTGTTCAAAGAGCTCATATCCATATAAATGGCAAAGGTTACAAGAAATTTAGTGGAAATGATTACTCCACAATTTATGTACTAAGCAGATAACAAGTACCCCTAGTTGTTCAAGAGGTTTTGAGAATAACTAAAGTATTTCAAGAAATACTGACCTAAGTGTGTAGTAATAATGAAGGTTACCCCTCGTGGGGTGCTCATTATGTAATCAGACTCTGTGAAATACATATTAAGGGCTCCGCTGTACTGAGTCCCACTTTGCTATTGAGTCTCTGAGAGAGTAAATGACTTGTTTGAAGCCACAGAGTTGAGTCTATCTCATGCCTGCCTTCTGCGTAAATGTGGAGAGTCCTAGGAGAGTGTCCTGGGTACTTGGGCTGGCCTAGGGCATTAAGTCAGAAGGAGCTTTGGACGTGATCTAACCTATTCTCTGATTGCTATTTATAGATTACCTTTTCATAATCCTGACATAGAATCTTGGGCTCTGTTCACCTTCTGATGGTTCTGATAATTTAACCGTATCTCTCTGGAAGTAACATCCAGGACTCGTAGGTCCATTTTCAAGCTAGTGACCATGTAAATAAGCTCCAATGTGGTGGCCTTTGGCTGTAGGATCCTTCTAGAGCCAATGGACTTTCAACTCCACTCAGTTATGCCCTTTGCTTGGGAAGCATGGTCAGTCTTTCAACTTTGAGGATCTTGTGCTGACAAAGATCATTCAATATAATGGTGCCTACCTTTTCTCCTCAAGAGAGAAATGACCCACTGATGTCTTAAATGATGCAGGTCCCAAGCTAAACATTAACCTTCAATGTGTACATGAGAGGATGGAGGCATCATCTCAAAGTAAATTGGAGTCATAGCCTGGAGCTCAATGAAGGCCTGGCCTACTATTCCCCACTCGTCTTTTTAGGGGGATTCACTCTTCTGGGGGTGGAGACTGACTGATTCTCTTACAGTGGCAGCATAGCGTGAACCCATGGAGTCAACCCCTGCTAAGAACACTGACAGAACTCTGGACCTGGAGGTACTTTCATCAGTCACATATTTATGTGTCGTTGGAAAGAAATGCCAAAAATAGATCCACTATTGAAGTCCTTGGTGATTCCACATCAAGGACATTATTTTACTCTATCCTATAAGCTAGACACTTATATTATTAATCCAGGGTCATGAAAATATATGAAATGAAAAACAAATCTCTTTAGTCACATCTGACTCAAGCACATGAACTAAAGCCACTGAAGCTTAATCCATGCCCAAGGAACTCTAGAACTTTCTAACAGCTATGCCTGCATGTACCTGGAGGTATCTCTAAGAGCTTTTGTGAAAGAGTTTTCAAGAGGCTCATTTTTAAGATTTATTGATTGTTTTTATGTTTATTGTTTTATGAACTCTTAACTCTTGTGGTATAAAATTCCCTGGTTGCTTTTTAGATGGTTATAAGTCTATAGGAAATATAGAGAAAATAACTCAATGGTCTCAGCTGGAATGGGGAAACTGCTGATGCCACGCCATACATGGTAGAAATGGATCCCCTGAAAAATTACAATAATCACGTTCATCTTTAATGAGTCAGAAGATATTTAAAAATTGTTTAGATCTTGAGGCTCTAGAAAGTTCATATATTATAAGCAGAGAGATCTACCTGACAGAAAAGTATATATTTTTAAAGAAAAAAATGAAGATTTACTGTCTTATTCAGTATCTTAATTATAAATGTATATTCACTTAAAAACATTTGAGAAAAAAATGCTTATTGAGCACTTATTGAAGCTGCACACCAAGAAGAGAAAGCAGATATTGACTAACTTGTCAATGTACCACAATTGCATGATCATTAGTCAATATACTATCAATAGATGCCAGTCTCAAATGATATAAAAATAGGGGAAAGTCACAGAGACAGCTGGTGTTACTCACTTATTCAAGAATCCTTTAAAAATTGCTTTCTATGTTTCAGATGGTGTCCTAGATGCTAGGAATACAGTGTAAGAGACGGTCGGACTCATATATTCTCTCACATCCTGAGTGCCTGCCTTCAGGTGGTTTTCAGTGTATACCATCCTGCAGGTATAGAGAATAAAGAAATGTGAAACCCTGTAATGAGGGCTGCAAAAGCAGCACCAGAGGGACAAGCATCCAATCTAGGCAGGAAAATCATCTGACCTATGCGGCTTCAGGCAAAGATTCCAGAGGTGATGATGCATGAGCTGCATCTGAAAAAAGAGCGAAAGTTAGCTAAGCAGAGAATATGGGCAACAGAGAAGAGTGCTTACACAAGGATCTAGGAGAGAGAATGACTGGCACGCGTGGGTACCTAGTCGGTTTGGAAACATATGATTAAGCACCAGGAAGAGGAAGAAGAAGGAACAAAGGGTAAAACTAGAGATAATGACATGTGTTAGGCCTACTAAGGAGTGGTTTTACCTTCAAGACAATGTGCACTCATGAAAAGGGGAAGGGTGGACCTGCTCATGTTTACACTTTAGAAAGATCACTTTTGAGGTAGGATAGGAAAATGATTGGAGAGAGTCAAGGGTCACCAGGAAAACTAGGCAGCTTGCAGTCAATAACAGGAGAGACAATAAGATGATGAACTAAGGGAGTGACAAGACAGTAAGGAAATTAATTAGCTTTATTGGGCCATAAATGAAATAAGTAAAAATGAATGAATGAATGAGAAGTCAGGGACGGTATTCAGGTTTCTGACTTAAACATCCATCAGGATAAGGAACACAGAAACGGGAACAAGTCCTGGGCTGCAGGGCACAGTTGGGGCATCTTGAGTCTGTGTCTGTGGGACATCCAAGTGGAAATGTCTAGTAGCCACTTGAATATAGACGTCTGGCTCACGGGCGAGAATTCTGATAATAATTGTGATAACAATGAATAGCTAACATTTTTGACCACTTAATATGTGCCAAGAACAATTCTAGACATTTTTATGTTTAAATCGTGAAGGTAATTGTATTATTTTCCCATGTAATAAATGACTACATTGAGCTGAATTACAAGTAGCTTAAGCTCTTAAGGCTACACAGACACAAAGTGGCACAAGTTTGGTCAACCACAATTTCACTAGAGCAGTGGTCGGCAAACTGTGGCCCCTTGAGTGTGGCTCTTCCACAAAATACCACGTGCGGGCGCGCACGTACAGTGCGATTGAAACTTCGTGGCCACACTCAAGGGGCCAAAGAGCCGCATGTGGCTCGCGAGCCTCAGTTTGCCGACCACTGCACTAGAGTCCTTGATGAGTAGATAAAATGGAGTAGAAAAAGGAAACATTACAGTGTGTTAAAATTAATGAGAGGTAAAGAATTAGAAGCCAAGGGTACGGCTAACTGTTTTCTAACACAAACACCCAGGCCTTACTAGCCATTGAAGATAAAATAGGATTAATCTTTTTTATTTTATTTGTTGATTCCTACCTAACCACAAAAGCATCATCAAAATCAGGAGACTGGCATTGAACAAACTTCATTCAAGCTTTAACAAATGTCCCGATAATGCCATCTGTACCCAGGACATCCAGTCCACGATCGCACACATTTAGTACTATTTCTCTAATAGTAGTCTCCTTCTATCTAAAATAATTTGTGTTTCCCTGGTGTTCAAGCACTTGATATTTTTTTAAGATATGGGACAATTACTTGGTAGACTGTTCCTCAGTTTGAGTTTATCTACTGTTTCTTCATGATTAGATTCAAGTTATGCACTTTGGGCAGGAATATGACAGAAGCGACCCTGTGTTCTCATCACATCCATCAGCTGGTACATAATTACAATTTTCCCATCATTGTGATGTTAGCTTGGACCTCCTGATGAAGGTAGTATCAGTAACTGTGAAGTTATTCTTTATCTCTTTGTAACCAATCAGTATTTTATGGGGAGGTAGTTAGAGGCTAAGTGAATATTCATTCATGATCAAATGTTTGGTTTAGTCATTTATATCAATATGAACTCATGGATTATTATTTATTCAATTGGTCATGATCTATAGTATCATAATTGTTCTTTTTTGATGCTCAAATTATGCCTGTTTGACCATTGGGAGCCACCTCATGCTGGCTTCTATGCCCTTTGACATGTCCCCATCCTTCTATTAGCACATTCTTACCTTCTAACAAATTCACTGCCTCATCTTGTACTTTGTCTGTCTCAGTCCTAAAAGCCAACTTTTCCCAGGAAGCCCTGGTTCCTTTTAGTGCATGGGTACATAGCAACCAGATTATGGCACCTCTACTGTTGGAGTATGCCATGCAGCTCTTAAACTCCCCATTTTCTGTGCCATGTTATACCTCATTCTTGGTTAATTGATGGAGGAATACTTTCTAACACCAGAGACAATATTCTCTCCATTCATCGCAGCATAGCATTTCCTTATGGACAATTTATCCAACATGGGTACTTTCTGCATCAATCCGATTTGAATCACATTGGGTACCAAAACCAGTCTGGCTCCTTCTCTCAATCCCTCTTCAATGTCAGGTACAGGTAATGTAACTGATAATGATTCCATATCCTCTCTGCAGGCACCTAACCGCCTTGTTTACTTATCTCCTTCCTTAACCTCCTGAATAAGAAGGCCCACAACTCCCCCAAGAACAAACAGCACTTGGTCATCCTGGCATTCTAAATTTATTCTGGGCCAAAAAATAGTTCTCACTTCCTCCCACCTCATAAACAAACATAAATAACATTTCAAAGATGTTAATGTGCTCCAGAAATAGGGAACAATTTTTATTATCAAGAGGAACAATTTATATTACCAAGGGAATGCTTAACTTCTGTCTAAAAAAACAAAACTGATTCAGGTGAATAGTGTTCTGTTCTCCATCAGAACAATAGGTGAGTGCTTGCTTTATATTTATCGAATAACAGGGTCTAATTAAAAATCTTTTCCAGAAGAAAGGGCCATTTTATTCCACCTTTGAAAGAAACTGCTTGTAGTTTTGAAATAGCTGGGTTTCTAGTCTCTATTATTTAGGTTTTCAAAACTCTCTGTGCCAAGTGTCTCAGCCAGAATACCCCCACACAGCCCTGTGAAGACGTTTACACAGGGAAAGGAAAGCAAGACATTGGCCAAGAGTTCCCGTGGATTATGGTTGGGTTGGATGATTTCAGTGTGTGTGACAACTAGGCATAGTTACCGGTTGAGGAGGAAGAGCCCACGGTGTGGGAAACACTGAGGATAAGAGAAAAGAACACGGTTGTTAAACAGGTTCCTGGGCAGGTGGGAGGGGTGGGATCCAGAGGGCAGCTGGGGGGCTTGGCCTTGACCAGGAGGGAAGAGTCATCGTCCTCTGAAAGCAGAAGAGGGAGAGGTGAGGAAGATGAGGGCGGATGCAGCAAAGCCTGCGGATATGACAAAAGGGAAGAGATTGGTGGCCTCCAGCCGCTCAATAAAGTTAGAAGCTGGGCTCCCTATGTCCCACCAGGTCCTACACTATTCTTGTAGGAAGGTGAGTGCTTCCTCCCACCAGGAATATTGGTTCCTTGACCAGTGGTTGTCAGATTAGTTATCACTCCCCATTCCTAATGCCTGAGCTCTACGGAATTCCTCCTTCCACATTGAAATGGGGAAGGAGGAACTTAAAGGTGAAATTTCTTACTCTAGCTCAACAGCATTTTATGCAAGAAAGAGGCATGAGATGGAAATCCATCATTTACCTATGCCTCCAGTCCCTAGGTAACAGGAAATGGGCTCTGAGAGTTGAATTGTGAGCACAAAGAACCAACCACACTCCTAATGGCTAAACCTGACAGTCATAAGTCTTATTTCAAAGAGACAATGATGTTGCAGTAGCTAGAAACACGTACGAAATAAAAATCGAGCCACAGGCCTAGAAGAATTAATGCATTCCAAAACAATTTCTCCTTCGTAACATTCCAGTTTGAGTTTCAGTGTTTGGTGCCAAGCACAAAGGCAAAACAGTACAAATGACTAAAACAGAAGCCTGAAATATTGAGGAATGAGAAAGAAACATCTATAACACATGCCTGCGAAGAGGCTATAGATCGTGCTTCTGTCTTGAAGTACAAATCTGTAGAAACCCATGTAGATTTTGTGCAGATGCTGGCATCATGTTATACTTTAAGCTGTTGTCCTGGTGAAATCATAGACTAAGGCCAAGACTGGGGAGCAGTTGGAGCCTTTTCTGAATGGTATAAACACCCCTATGAACACCCCCTAGGGCAGAGGCGGAATGCTCGACAAAGAGAAGCAACTCAGAGAGCATTCTGGGAAGCAGAGGTCATGTGGTGCTCATCTACAGGCCAAATCCAGTCAACAAACAGGTTCTGTTCAGCCATAACCATGCAGGGGCTCACATGTTCTTTCCAACGTTTGGCTTTCTACATTGTAATTTGCTTTATTTTTTTTCGCTGACTGTCACTGCTTCTAGATAATGATATTTCAGATAAAAATGCGGTTTCCCATCATCTGTCATGGTAAGGGAAGGATTTGAATATTGCAATCCCCAGTGTCCTCCGACCCCACCACTCCCTATGTCTCTTTGTCTGGCTCATGACACGTATTTATATTTTCTGACGTGTCTTTATAGAATCTGAGTTGGTGACATCTGTCTAAAAAAGCCAGCAAAGGGAAGCCCCCCTTGGGTTGGGGTCACTCTCTTGGGCACGTCCTGAAAGGACTCCAGGTGAGATAGAGCGCTCACCTGGTGAGAGAGTCCTGCGGAGAGCTCTCCCAGGGCACAGCCAATCACAGGCCTGCTGCACCCGGCGCTCAGTAAGTGCTAGGGGGAGGCATGAATACAGGAAGCACATAGATAATTAAAATGAAGAAAAACTGACATGGAGTTTAGCTATAACTTTACTCATTAAAAAGGTGGTTATTATTTCAGAAGCTGGATTCTGTTCTTATCTGTGACAAGTTTTGTCACATTAATTGAACAAACTTTTATTATCTAGAATATATAAAGCACTGTGATAGTGTTATGAGGACACACATTGAAATGAGGTATCATTGCCCCTGAGAGTTTAATTAAAAAGTATCTATAAAATGGCAAAAATTACCCCCTTTGTACTTTGCAGTAAATAGTAATTTAAAAAATTATTCAATAGAATCCCATTTACACCATTATTAAGACTAGTAATTTGTTTGTTTTAATAATATATTTTTATTTAAAAGGTAGCATGCTAATGTAAATAAAAATGCTTTTGAATATTACAAAGACGTTCAAACTTCACACTTCTCTGTTTTATGGGAGAAGAATTAGCTGAATCAACTGTTACTTGAATTGATGTGTAAAAAATATTTTGTGCTCATGAATTAAAAGCATCAGTATTGACAAAATGTCCATATTACCCAAAGCAATCTACAATTCAATGCTATCCCTATCAAAATTCCATGGCATTTTTTTGCAGTAATAGAACAAATGATTCTAAAATGGCCAAAGAAAGAAAAATGCCAAAGGCATCATGTGCCATGATTTCAAAGTACATTACAAAGCTATAACATCAAAACAGTATGGTACTGTCAATAAATAACAAGTAAACAACAACAAAAAATACCAGACACAACTATCATTGGAACAGAATAGAGAGCCCAGAAATATGCCTATATATGTCAATTAATTTACAACAAAGGAGCCAAGAATACACAATGGGGAAAGGATAGTCTCTTCAATAAATGTGTTGGGGAAACTGGACAGTCACAAGCAAAAGAATGAAACTGGATGCAGAACTACCACACGATCCAGCAATTTCACTTCTGGGTATTTAAGGGAAAAAAAGAAAGAAAAACAACTCAAAAGAATATATTCACTTCCCTTTTCACTGAATCATTTGCAATAGCCATGATATGGAAACAAACTATGTATCCTCCAATGGATGGATGGGTAAAGAAGATGTAGTACATACCACACACACACACACACACACACACACACGCACACACGCGCACAGGAATATTATTCAGCCATGAAAATGTAGGAAATCTTGCCACTTCAGACAACATGGATGAAACTTGAGGGCATTATACTAAGTAAAAATAAGTCAGACATAGAAAGACAAATACCATATGTGAAAAGCTTTAAAAAACAAAATACAAGCTCATAGATAGAGAGAACAGGTCAGTGGTTGCCAGAGGTGGGGGGTAGAGGGTGGGTGAAATGGGTTTGAAGAGGGTCTAAAGTTAACAACTTCCAGTTATAAAATAAATGTCATGGGGTGTAATGTACAGCATGGTGACTATAATTAATAATATTGTGCTGCATATTTGAAGTTGCTAAGAAAGTAAATCTTAAAAGTTATCAAGAGAAAGAAAATGTATATATGGTGATAGATGCTACCTAGACTTATTGTGGTGAATATCTTACTATACATACATATATCAAATTACTAATTTGTACACCAAAACAAATATAATGTGTTATGTCAATTATACCTCGATAAAAAACACAGTAGTGGAGAACAGGCTTTTAAAAGGAGTTTAAATTGCTATCTGCAGAGAAAAAGGTGGGCTGGGAAGAAATTGCTTCCATGGAGGCTGGGTTTAAAATGAGTGGGGCCTGGAGGCTGTCAACCGCAGAATAGAAAAGTTTCCCCGAATTCTGCCTTTCACTGTGAAATTTCATATTTCACAACAAATCACTGAGTGCTCCAAATATGTTACCAAAAGGAGCCATCAAAATGCCCAGAAAATTAGGTAATCAATATCTCTCCTCGGAAGGTCAGAGATTTGGAAATTAATCATTTCAATCCAGAGAGCTGGCTAAGGGGCATGGTGCTTGCTTTTGCCTCCTTAACTCTCTGCTACTGGGCTTAGGAAGGAAAGTCAAATCTAATTGTCACAGACATTTTTCTGAGCCATTAAAATATCCTGAGACCCAGTCTCTATCTGAGGATACTGGAGTTTACTTAGGGAGGAAGTAGGAGGACTTGTGGAGATCGAACTATAATGCATTCTACTATGTGCTCATGTAAGAAATCACACAGCACGGTAACTCAGCTGCTAAGAGGAGCTTGACAAAAACATAGACACTATTGAACTGAGACCTGACAAAGGAATCAACTCACGAAGGAATGAGATTACATATATCTATAATAATAAAAGTGTAACATGCAAATCGACTGAATGGCCAAACAGTGGAACAACCACCATCTGGACGACCTTTGGACGAAGTCGGAGCTGCGAGGGCCGAGGCAGCTGGAGCTGCAAAGGCCTACTCTTGCACAAATTTCGTGCATTAGGTCTCTAGTATCTACATATATAAAAGTCCAGGAACCAGAATGGTGGAATGACCAGAATGACTGGTTGCTAAGACATGCACTGCGGCAGCCAACAGGCCCCATGTGGGCCCTGATCGGACCCCCCAACCTCCGGCAGCCCCTTCCCCCAGCTGGCCCCGCCCCCGATCGGGCCACCCAACCCCGATCGGGGACAGGGCCGGCCAGCCAACCTCCCGAGTCCCCTCCCACCCTCCTGCTGCAGGCCTAGCCCGATCAGCCCCCATCAGGGTGGGCCAGCCAGATCCCACCTGTGCACAAATTCATGCACCAGGTCTCTAGTGTGTGTGTGTGTGTGTGTGTGTGTGTGTGTGTGTGTATGTGTGTATATATATAAAATCATCCCAGCAACAATTTCCAAGGCATATCAAAAAGCCTGAAAACAAGTTACAGGACAAAATGTTGATTATGATCTCACTCACCTAAGAAAAGTCATACTTGGTGTGTGCACATATATACTTAAGTAAATACATTAAAATATCTAAACTGCTATAACCCCATAGCTCATAGTGGTGACTCCTGCAAAGGGGAGGGGTGAGGCATGTACAGAAAATAAAAGGAGATTGATTGCACTCTCTTGGTTTACAGACAATTTGAACTTTTTTCAGCATCACTTGGAGTGTTCGTGGCCACCTAGTGCCAGGACCGTAGGGTTGTCATTCATGTTCAAGTTTAAGCAAAGAGCTTGCCCACACGAGCCAAGCTGTGTGCTGAATCTTCCACGCAAACTGTGCGTGGAGGCCCTGGAGTCCTGAAATTTGGCCCTGATGCGTGGTGTAATTTTCCCTTAGGTTTCCATGGCCTTGAGAAAGGCAGGCTCATCAGATAGAAGATGAGAACAGCAGTGGAACCAGCCAGCCCCAAACACAGAGAACTGGGTGTGCTTTTGAACAGGAGGGTTGTGTCCAAGCAGACAGCCACAGGAAATGAATCCAGAAATACAGATCGGGGCCGGATTAGGATAGCGCTTTAACTTTATTTTGTTCTGGGATATTTAATCAGGAGGGGGACGTGGTCAGATTGGACTTTTATGAAGATAAGTGACCACAATGTGGAGGATCGGCTGGGAGGAGCAGAGCAGCTGTGGCCAAAATACCAGTCAGAAGTCTGAGAGAAGCAGCTGAGAGAAGAGGAGACACACACTAAGACAAACGGCAGTGGGGATCATTGGGATGAGACCAATTAATTACTATTTAAAAGATAATGGACACAAGCAGTGATAAGGATGGCAAGAATGACTCCACAATCAAGATTTCAAGCAACATGTCTGGGAAAGAAAGCTATCCTGCTGACATGCTCACCAAGCCACTGACTTGCTGACCTTAATCTCGACCTGGGTCACATGTGGTCTCAGAGCCTCAGGTGGCATTGAGCCTGCCAGCGGGCACGCACTAATTGGTCCCACGTTAGCTATGCTGAGTAGACAGGTCACTGCCTTGTGCTATGAGCCAGCTCATGTCCCCCCACTTTATTCCTTAGGATATTATAACTTTGTCAGATTCCTTGCTGAAGTGTGTCCATAGTGTCCCCTTAATCTGCCTGTCATACAACCCTCCTTAAAAAGAAAAAGCACATTACACTTGGCTGAACTTGTTCTCTGTAAACTAAAGCTGCCTCTTGCTAATTACATTCTTTCCTTCCAATCTCCCAAACCCATTTAATACATCCACTGGTTTTTTCTAGATATTTACATTAGGACTCCAGTTTTTCAAATCTGATTTTCCCCTATTTTTTAGAAAAATCAGTATAGCATTTGCCAACCTTCCATCTCCTGGAACATCTCATATTCCTTATAATTTATCAAACACCAACAATCATATCTCCAGGCTTTCTGAGGATCTTTGGGTGTGAGTCATCTACAACCTTAAACTTAATGAAGATGTAGAAGTGAGATGCCCAGGAGTCTAACTTAGTATCTGCATTCACTCCCAGAGGCAGATATAATTTAGCACATGTGAGAGCGAGCCGTGGAAGGCCAGTGCTCCTGGAGTCCAGTAAGCAACCAGAGAGCAGATGATGGATGAGGGAGGGAAGCAGGGGCCAGATTATATGAGGCACAGTAGCTTGGACTGAAAAGCCAGACATATCTGGGGAGCCATCAGATCATTACAGGACTTCAGTTCCATCTGAACAGATGAGTGTCAGGAACTAAAAGCTTGTGTGCCCCCCAAATTCATATGCTGAAAGCCTACCTCAATGAGATTGTATTAGGAGGTTAGGAGGCAGGGCCTCTGGGGGATAATTAGGATTAGATGAGGTCCTGAGGGCAGAGCCAGCATGAATGGGGTCGGTGCCCTTCACAGAAGTCATGAGAGCTTGCTGCCCTCTGCCATGTGAGGATGCGGGGAAAAGACAGCACTCTCCAAGCCAGGACAGGGGTCCTCACCAGACACCCGGTCTGCTGGCACCTTGACCTTGGACTTGCAGTTTTCAGAATTGTGAGAAGGATTTATTTAAACCACCCAGTCTATGGGGATTTGTTACAGCAGCCCTGACTAAAAGAATGAGCGAAATGCCAACTGTCCATTTTCCACTCCCATGCTAGTTGACTCACCGTGTGTTTACCTAGCATTAGAGAACATGATAATAATAAATACTCGAGTTATTTTCTAAGTACCAGGCACTGTTAAGTGTCTGACATGGCTAGTTTCACACATGTCTCACAATATGCCTACAAGGCAGTGTACTGGCATTCCCTTAAAGGACGAAGACCATCCTACCTGGATTGGATGGAGAATGTTTTATTACAGGATATTATATGGCGCACAGGGTCATGAGAGGCTGATGACACAGATTCAGGTGGAGTTTACGGAGAACAGTTCCAAAGGCCACACCAGAGCATCGGTGCTGCCTCTTCTAAGAGCAGAAAACCATGGGCCTCAAAACTAATACTGTCCAGAAGGCCCCCACAGCCAGGTGGCTGCCACCATCAGAGGAGAGCGATGAAGCAGAAGCTGCTGTAGCTTCCGGCTTGGGAATCCGGCCATGCCAGCTACAGTCTGCGCCAGCAGAATGGACGTCCCACGCCTGCCCCTTGGCACCTACAGAGCAAATGACTGGACATGGTGAACTCTGCGTAATGTTGCCACCGAAGAGATTAAATGCCTCCACTCCCTCTTTGCCAGCAGAAAAGCAGCAGCTACAAAAGCCCATCATGCTTCACTCCAGCCTTTCACAAAACGTATCTTCTGGGTTGATATCTATCAGTCAGAGCGCCCCAGCTCCAAGTGAGGACGGAAGATGGAGTTTTAACTGTTGGC
Organism: Myotis lucifugus; assembly: GCF_000147115.1. Taxonomy (NCBI): domain Eukaryota; kingdom Metazoa; phylum Chordata; class Mammalia; order Chiroptera; family Vespertilionidae; genus Myotis; species Myotis lucifugus. Next base: position 735,320 of record NW_005871066.1, read on the forward strand.
TTTACTGGCATGTAATTTACATAAACGTTTCCCGTGGTAAGTGTCGAGTTCAGGAACTTGGAGAAATCACACAGCTTTGATCAAGAATCAGAACATTGTCACCACCCCCCAAATGCTCACTGGTGTCCCTTCCCCGTCAATCATCGGCTGCCGTCGTAGGCCCCCGGCAACCATGGGTCACCTTCGATCATTATGGTTGTGCCTTGTCAAGAATTTCATGTAAGTGAAATCACATATTACGTTGTCTTTTGTGTTTGGCTTTTTCACTTTGGAGTGTATATGTTGTTGCGTAAGTCAGTAGGGGTCGTTTTTTGTTTTATTGCTGAGTGATAGTCCATCGCATGGATGTAACAATTTGTTCATCCAGGAACCAAAATGGACATTTGGGCTGTGTCTAGTCTGAGGCTGCATCCTCCCCATTTGATGTGACAACTTGTTTCTTATTCATTCTTTTTTGCGTGTTGTGTTGTGTTTTAGTTTAATCTGCTTTATCCTAATGACTAATACTGATGAACATTGTTCATATATCACTCACATAACTTGTGGTGTGAAGTATCTGCTCAAATGTTATCTTCATTTTTTTTAAATCATGTTGCTGGTCTTCTTAGTATTGGGCTGCAAAAAATTGATGATATATTCTAGATAAAAGTCTTTCGTTATAGAAATGATAGACAAATATTTTCCGCTAGTCAGTGGCTTGTCTTTTAAATTTAAAAGTTAAATTTATCTTCTTCTTTTCTTTTATGGTTTATGTTATTTTCTGAGTCCTGTCTAAAAGATCTTAGCCTAACCCAAGGTCACAAAGAACTGTCTGTAGGTTGTTAGTTTTAGCTCCTGCGTTTAAGCCTCTGATCCATTTTGAGTTAATTTTTGTATGTAGTGTGAGGGATGGACATTTTTCTAAGTATGCCAGCCCAAATGTTCCACACCATTTAATGAAAAGATTATCCTTTTTCCCATTAAGTTGTCTTTGTACTTCTGCTCAAAATCAATTGAATATATATTCCTGGGTCTATGTCTTGACTTTATTCTGTTCCATTGATCTATATCAATGGTTTTCAAAGTGCCATCTGGGTCCCAGAGATCCTTTAAGGGATCACTGAAGTCAAAATTATTTTCATAATAATGCTAAATCATTTATCTTTTCACGTTCATTCTCATAAATTTTTAGTGGAGTATTCTAGAGGCTACATTATGTGATACTGTAACAAATCAAATGTAAAAACAGAAATGATAATTTATCATACTTTTAAAAAATATATTTTTCTTGATTTCAGAGAGGAAGGGATAGGGGGAGAGAGAGAAACATCAATGATGAGAGAGAATCATTGATCAGCTGCCTCCTGCATGCCCCCTACTGGGGACTAAGCCTGCAACCTGGGCATGTGCTCTTAATGGGAATTGAATGGTGACCTTCTGGTTTATAGGTCAATGCTCAACCGTTGAGCCACGCCAGCCAGGCTTCTACCATACTTTCAATAAATTAAACACTAAGTCGATCTTTGGAAATGAAAAATAATGTCCCCCTTCTAATTGTGAAGGGTCCTGGGAGGTTATAGTTATTTTTCATCAGATATATGTTAATAATGAGATTATTATAGTCATTTTAAAATATTTAAAATAAATAGTTCAAATATGTATTTTTATTTGGCTTGGGGTTCTTTGAGCTTCCTTGATCCATGGGTTTAAGTTTTCATCAATTTGGAAAAATTTTGGCCAACATTAACTTCAAATAGTTCTACCTCCTGCCCTCTACCTCCCACCTTTTCCTTTCCTCCTGGGACACAAATGGAATGTTAGACATATTGTTATTGTCCCACAGGTGCTGCTGATGGTTAGTCCTTTCCTTCTCCGTGCTTCAATGTCTAATAATCCCTCGTGCTATGTTTTCAAGTTCACTGATCATTTATTCTGCGCTGTCTAGCTTGTGATTAATCCTATCAAGTTTATGTTTCATTTCCCATGTTTAATTTTTGTTGCTTTACATTCTACTTGGGTCTTTTTCATATATTCAATTTCCCTCCATTTTTTTATATCCTCGAACAAATTAATGAAAAATTAAGGAACAAAAATTCATGAAATTTAATGTCTGGCCCAGGAACTGTCCAGAAGGGTTTTCATAGCGCTGCTGTATAAAAACAGTCTTCTGTCATTTGTCATTATCCTTTACTCTCTCTCAACCAACAAACACAGCTCCATCCTGGAATCTCGGCTTTATAAATCATGGCAGGCAACACAGGTCCTATTTATAAACGACTCTCAAAGGCCACATTGCGCCCCAGCTCCCATGCCAGACTCCCGCTGCGATCCGGTGGTACATAGATTGAGATCACACCCTGGATAATACGCTCAGCTTCACCTCCACGTGGGAACCGAGGGTGAAGGCACGAGTATTTCCATCAGCAAAGCGCAGGCTCCAGGGTAATGAAATGGGGTGTAGGGCCAGCACAAAGGCTGATTTTTAACAGAGCTGCTGCCAGGGCCTGGCCGCCGCACAGATGTGCACGCACAGCAAAGCCACGGCACAGCCTGTTTGAGACGCTCAGATCCCAACACACCAAAGGGCTGTCACTCAGCGCCCAGCCACGTCCCGGGAGCTGCCACACCACAAGCTACTGATCACCCGGAATCCACAGCCGCCCCCCTGCCTCCCTCTCACTGCTCCGCTTCTAGCTGCGATGAGACAGGCGAAATCCTATCGCCTAAGCATCATGGGAGCCCACGCAATTGCTGCTCTCAAACCTGCTTCCTGCAAAGGTAATTATCTGCCCAGGGTGTTGAGTAATTACAGGACTTAGAAACTTTATCCTAATTGGCCCCTCGTTTGTATCAAGCAGCCGATTACTCTCTTTTCAAGCCACAGGGATCACAAGTTCCACCGAGCCCTTGTTTTGAAGATGAAACAGTCTATTCAAGCCGCGCCTGATACATTGCGCTGAGCAAGTGTCCAAACAAGATCCAGCCATAATGTGTGCTCCTCGCTGGGTGCAAAGGTGAAGGCCGGTGCTGGGTGGCCGGGGATTTACGAAGAGATTCGGCCTCCTCCATCTGACATGATGTCACGTGGTCCTGCTCTCCCGCCTTCCAGGCCCAGATTCGAGGTGACGGCCTATTTCAGGTCACACTGGCTTTCCACAGGCTGGCTTAGAGCAGGAGTCGGGGTTGCACCGTCCTCATCTTTCCCTGTTTATTGCATAGATTTCCCCCTGCTTCTGCTGTTCGATGCAGGCTCCGTGCCAAACCATCTGAGAGCCTGGGTGCCAGATGTCACCCTCTTGCCCTTTGCTCTGCCTACAGATCTCCTTTAACAACAGCTGAAGCCCCAGCCGGCAGGCACGCACTTTCTACAGTGAGAGAGGATTTATGAACAACACCTCCTTTATTCTGAGTGACACCCGCAAAGAGTGGGCACTGGATTCGTGCACTGGGTCTTTAAGAGGGGGTTACTCGTGGGCCCTTTGGGTTTAGAGGGAGAATGTGAATCTTAGGAGGTCAAGATCGGTGCCCTCACTAGTGATGGCAGCTGATGGGGACGGTTTAGTGTACTGATGGGTTTGCTTTTGCCTTTAAACTGATGGGTTCCAGGAGAGAGAGAGAGAAAGGGAGAGGGAGAGGGAGAGGGAGAGGGAGAGGGAGAGGGAGAGGGAGAGGGAGAGAGAGAGAGAGAGAGAGAGAGAGAGAGAGAGACACTGCTTTTTCAGGAAGGACTTCCTGTGTGCTCTCTGCTGTCCAAGCGGACTGTGGGACTGTGGACGGAGAAACTCGCCTGCCCAGAGCTCGCTGCCTGAGGGCACAGACCTACCCGGCCCAGAGCTCCATTCCAGCAGAGCCATGGTGGGCAGGTGCGCTGTGGGGAGAAGGGGCTCCTGGGTAATCAAGCAGGAGGAATTCCTGGATAAACCGCTGGTCCGAATTTGGATTTCCATCCTTTTGTGGTTTTTGTTGACTCCCAGCTATGGAATTTCTGTCGGGAAGTCGGCTAACAATCTAAGAGCTGAGTGAAGGAGAAAATGTGCCGCCCCGATAAGAAGGCGCGACAGTCAGTGTTCGGGTTTTAGAAAATGGAAAAGGTCTGACAGAAAGGGAGGCTCAGGACCACAGAATTCCTCATCGTAGGGAGCACCTGTGCTCTGCTGTGTGTAGTGCTGAGGTCCATGTGTGTAGTGCTGAGGTCCATGTGTGTAGTGCTGAGGTCCATGCAAATTCACTTCTCACTGACAGCCTGAGCGACACTATCACGGCCACAGTCTGTGTGCAAGGTCACAGATTATTAATATATATAATATATATATGTATATATGCATCATTATTGATTTCAGAGAGGAAAGGAGAGGGAGAGATAGAAACATCAGTGATGAGAGAGAATCATTGATCAGCTGCCGCCTGCACGCCCCACACTGAGGATCAAGCCCATAAACCGGGCATGTGCCCCGACTGGGAATCGAGCCGTGGCCTCCTGGTTCATGGGTGGACACCCAGATGGTGCTTTTCCAGCTGAAGCTGACCTCACAGATCGCCTATTAAACTGCAGAAAACACATGCGATGGGAGGGCTTATGTCACCGAGGCCCTGACTGCGGATGGCAAAGCCAACACTAAGGAGGACTCACTGGGAGGGGCCAGCTGTCTCGTCCCACGTGTGAGGAACACAGACATGTATGCCCAAAGTCCCAGAGGAAGAGCCTTTCCCCGCCCCCCGTGCCCCTCCCCCACTGCACAGCCTTTTGTGGGGCAGGGCTGGTCACTGACAACCGCCTGCATCCCTTCAGAGGGACTCCGCGCAGAAGCAGCCACGACTGGAAGCCCACGTCTGCCTGAGGCTGCCGGGAGGGTGGCGGTGGCACGAATGCCATGTGAACACCATCCCGGGCCAAGCTGGGTCCCTGAGGGCCACCTGCCATCACTCCGTCCAGCCAGGAGGTGAGGCGCAGACACGAGCTGCTGTTTACCCGCCGTGAGGACATCTTCCAGAAAGCTCTCCGGAGCTGATTCACCGCCCTGCACCCAACCCGGTTCTGCTTCTGGACCAGGCACAGAGAACTACGAGAATGAACTCAGCTGGCTTTCCATCTGAACGCAAACATTTTCTTTTCAGTGTAATTCTGCGTACACCCTATTAAGAATCAAATCCACAACAGACCGACCAGAAACTTACAGGAAGAAAACAAACAAACAACCCAGGGTAAAAAGGAAGTTAATGAAATTCAATTGGAGCAATCACTATTACTTGGGCATTGAAAACACTTTTGTCACTTCCCAGCCGATCTTCAGTTGCCAAAATCTGTCACCCATTCAGGCTAAGTGCTTCGGATTCAGTGTGGGAAGCATATTGCAACCCGCTCATTGAGGAGCAGCCTGCATCTCCCCTGCCTGCGGTGCGCTCGAGCCCCCCAGTCTCCACTCTAGGCCCAGCCCTCCAGTCTCCACTTTGCGCCCCAGCCCTCCAGTCTCCGCTCTGCGCCCCAGCCGCACCCCTGCCCAGTCTCTGCTCCAGTGAGGAGCATCACCATGGAGGTGGGGCAATGATCCACTAGAAAGTCCACTCCTCCCCACACCCACAGTCCCTGGTTCCCAACCAGGCCTGCATTTTAGAATCAGTTGGGGAGCCTTGAAACCGCACACACATCCTGCCTTGCACCCCAGCGAGAACCAAACCACCTCAGTGGGACAACCCCAGTGAGGGCTCTAATCATGAGTGAGACTGGAAGACTGAGCAGGCTTATCCTGCAGGAACAGAATGGGGGGAAAACAGATTTCAGTGACAGGTCGGGGCAAAAGAGAAACAAGAAAGAGAATGTTGAGACTCAGAGGCCGCACAGACCTCAGGCCCCTCCCTGGCCCATCAGATGGTGGCTTGAGACTAAGGCTTCTCCCATCTTTTAGGAGTGGAGTGGGCCGAGCCCTCTGTTGGAGCCTTCTGTAGTCTCCCTCTGACGTTCAAGGCAGATGAAAGAAAGAACAAGAGAAACTGCCACTGGTTGGTAAGAATTCACTCTAGTTAAGAACAGGTAGCATACTGAGTCATGTGACCGTCCATTCGGTCAATGAAACATGCTGTTTTTCTCACAGAACCCACCACTCTGACACCAAAATGGAAAGATACCTATAAGGTTAGATCTAACCAGGAGGGTATATGGCTTTAACCGTTGATTAGTGGTTGTTTTTTTTTTAATTGCCCCAATACAAACTCATTGTTTAGACTGGAAACCCACTGGCCCATAGGTCCTGTGGGGAGGGGCTAGGACAATGACTACAGCCTGTACTCGTCATGGAGCCCTTCCTCTCGGAGACCCAGCTACCACGTGGCCAATGAATTCTAGGTCTGAGAAATGGTTTGCATCTGGACTCTAGACAGAGATGGTGATTTCTCATTGGGGAATTTGCTCACAGGCTCCCGCCATCCATTCTTACATCCTGCCCATCTATTTCCCTGCCAGGATGTACCTTCAGCAGTAACCTTGTTGGCTGCCCATCTGTTCTTCCCTGGGACTGCCATGTTGATTAAGCATCCTTACAATTATATACAGGTCACAACCACTTGGCTGCCCCTTCACAGCATCTGGAGGTTAAGTGCCACCACCTGGCCTCTACTACTTCAGGGCCCCAGTGTCCCCACTGCTATCAACAAGCCGAAGCCTCTCTAACACTTTCTCCTGCCATCACAGCCCCCCTTGTCAGAGGAGAGCTGACACTGAGTTCCCGGATGAAGCTGATCTTCTCACTCTCACACTCCCAATGACCTTGGTGAATGGTAGCGTCTCCAAGAATACCCTGAGGGGTCATCTGGCCTCACATATTACAACCGCCCCCGCACACCCACTCTCATGAACCTTGTAACCCCTTGCTCCACCCTCTGCATAGCAATTCTGGCGTCAGTTTCTCTCTGCGTCGGCAGCACCTTCCTCCAGGTTTCTAGGAGACACCCAAGAAACGAGCTGGCACCATCTTCTGAGGTCCTTGTCAGGGTATTGCATCTCACATCCCAAGAGAATTTCCTCAGGTCAATAACATCTCCCTTATTCAACCTTATATGTGGTCCCCTTGGTCTAGGACCCTCACAGGGCAGTCCCTGGTGCTCCACCAGCTTCTGGTGCATGCTGGCGAATTCTTGCCGCTCCTGAGGGGCGTAGCTCCATTCTCCCTTCTCAGGCCCAGCAGGTCCCTAGCTGGGTGAAGCTGCAACTTAATCCTCATTATTGATCTGGGGGCCAGAAGTGGAAGTAGGGGGAGGTCCTGAGGGGCAGAGGTCTTCCCTAAGGGATGGGTTAGGTTTTCGCTTTCCTAGTGTAGGAGATATAAAGAGGCCTCTAAATTGAAGAAACCCTCTGGTCTACATAGTTTTTAATTGTTAACTGTCCTCAGCTTCTCATGAATCCCTCGTAGGCAATCAACGAAACCTAACCACCAGCCAATATCATTGTCTTTGTGAACATTGTTCTTCCCACTCACTGCAAAGCCTGAATCACCGCAGCTCAGGTCTCCTCCCCCAAAGCGTTCTTGCACATCCGCACCAGGGAAGGGTTAGCAATCGGCTCCTCCTCCTGTACCAGGGACTCTCCCACCCACCACCCCATCTCTGCCTGCTCTCCCCCAATCTCCTGGCCCTTCTATGTCAGCAGCGCCCCCTGCAGAGGCAGCAAGACTGGGCAAGAAGAGCCCCAAACCACAGTGCAGGTCTTTGGTTGATTCTGTATTTCAGGAGCTTCTTTCCAGGAGAAATGGCTCCTTCATCACAATCCCACTCAGTCATTGGCTGGGGCCACCCCAAACGAGGTGCGAGTTCAAAAGTAAAGCAGAGCTGCAGACAGTTACGAGCCAACCACTCTTCCCCGGCGGGCAGCTTCGAGGGGCGGGGCCCCCCGTGTGTGGCCATTGCTCCCGTTCACTTCCCGTGGCACAGATGCCACTGTGCCCAGGCTCTGTGGCTCTCGGTGGTTGATCTCCACCTGACCATAACCTCAGGTTCTTGGCATCGTGGTGACACCTGGTATTTCTGCACATGCAGAAATGGCTTCCGGCATTCGCTTTGTAGCCTGTTTTTGTGTGGGGATTCAGGGAGACCCCCGAATTAGCCTGCCATCGATGCCGCCTTCCCAGAATCAGCTGGGGTGATTTTTCCAGGGAAATGTGGAACACTCAATGAGAAACTCGCCATCTGCGTGTCATTTACAGCAAATCAAGCAGCTGAAGGACTGTCATCAGGAAAGAAGACATTTAAAACAAGATGTAAGTGCCAAGTTATCATATAGATCTTTTCTCGTTTTAAACCAAGAAAGTGATGTGCCTGAAACAGATTCAAAATTAATTAAATGACCTTGTGACTTCTTTCTACCTGTCACACTCCACCGCACAAATTATAGAGACAGGGGAGACTAGAGTGAAGGACAGGTACAATGGAAAAGAAAAAAAAAAAAGACCAAAAAAAAAGACAAATTAAACTTGCACAAATGTTCACTTTTGAAAATGGGAGAAAGTTTATGCTTGTTATTTCACACAAATGGATTCACTAACCGTAATTAAAGGCTCCAGCCAATTAAAGCTGCAATAACACTGAGACAGCTAGCTGTGAAACGAACAGAGGAAGAGTAGCAATTCTCTCTGAGTCTGGAAACTGAAGGTTACACGAGGCTCCGTTTTAGAGCTTAGACTGAAAAATTAATGACTCTCAGGGCTTTCATGATTTCGTACCAACTTCTTCCATTTTAGAGTACTTCCGTCCTTTTAGGAAATTTTCCCTCGTGAACATGGCAGGTGCGACCAGATGTGCAGCCTGTGCGGTTCCCACGTGGACGAGCCTTTGAGGGGCTGCTGTGCCTTCCCTCTCCCAGGCACATGCTTCCCACCGGCAGCCTTCCCATCCCGTAGGCGCCAGGATGGTTCAGTGGGAGGGGAGGGGCTTTGGCAAGACTGGGCCGACCTGGATAGAAACCAGCTCTACTTCTGCATGGAGAGGCACTGGGCGAGCTGCCTACTCTCTGAGCCCTTTCCTCTTCCGCAGGGCAGCCTATCAGCTCTATTGAACTTGCCCCACTGTAATGCTCCTGCTCAGAGCCTGCCCACTCTTCCAGGCCAGTCTCAAGAGCGCCCCCTCTGGGAAATCCTGGCTGGCTCTCCAGGTTAAGTAAAATGTGTCCCCCACCCCCTGACTCTGTGCAATACAGTGGGGCCTTGACTTACGAGTGTCCCGACTGACGAGTTTTTCGAGATACCAGCCGTCTCTCGGCCTATTTTTTGCTTTGAGTTGTGAGCTAAAATTCGGGTTACGAGCCAGCTTCAGATACCCCACCGCTAGTTGGCGCAGCGAACGTCACAGTGAACGCCACAACATCAGCCCAGCATCACGTGTCTCACTCGTTCACTTTTTGATTTGACATACTAGTAATTTGAGTTACGAGCTCCGTCACGGAACGAATTAAACTCGTAAGTCAAGGCCCCACTGTACTATATTTATAATTCTTGAGAAATTTCTCATTCCGTGCTTTGCATTATTTTATTTCTGCCCTTCTCTTATCCTTCAACTAGAATTTAAGCTCCTTGGGGGTCCTGGACTGACCCTGACCTATCTGGGTGCCTCTAGAATACTTCCACCAGCCCCAGGAATCGTACACTAGATAAGCAATGAATGTTCTGTCCCACTGAATTAGATCCCAGGGACACGAGGATGTTGAAGCAAATGAACAGTGTGGCTGGTGCCTAATTTTGTATTAGCCTTTTTTCATAAAGCCATTCCCTGTTCTCCTTAAAATCTCATTGTACTTCTATTTTTCAGCATCCCCTCCCCACTCCCCAGGAGACCCTTTCTCAATGAACAAAGTCTTCCCAGTCACAGGGTAAAAGACTGGCACTTTCATTTCAAAGCCCTGATGTCTCTTTGCATAAAGCCCCCAATAACCTTGAACTCCTTTTCTGACATTTCACGTCTTGATCCTTTCCAATGCAAATAGTCAATCAAAGGGAACCCATTTTTAAAGGGCTTATCTTTTAGGGCGTTCTCACTCTGATGAAAAAAGACACTATGATTTTTTCTTTTTACTAGTCATTTCTTCTCCTAAGCCAGAGTCCCCATTGAATTCTACTAAATATAGTTCCATTATGTCTTTTTGCAGCTTAACAACATTTATAATCACTATAAATAATTCTGAATTAAGTATACAACGCATATTAAACTATTTTTCATCTGTCCCTTATATAAAGTTAGAAAGTTGCCCGGCCAGTGTGCTAAGTGGTTGGGTGTCCACCTATGAACCAGGAGGTCACCATTCAATCCCCATTCAGAGCACATGCCCAGGTTGCAGGCTCGGTCCCCAGTGTGGGGTGTGTAGGAGGCAGCTGATCAATGATTCTCTCTCATCATTGATGTTTCTCTCTCTCTCTATCTCTCTCTCTCTCTCTCTCTCTCTCTCTCTCCCTTTCTCTCTGAAATCAATAAAAATACATTAAAAAATGATAAAGTTAAAATGTTTTTCCAAACAGTGCAGTGCAGCCTTTAGCAGAGCGCTGCTGCGTGGAAACATACATGTGGAACTTAAGGGGAGCCCTACATGGAACTCTTTAGGCCACCTGGTTCTTGGGTGAGCAAGAACCCACAGATCTCTCCACTGGCGGCATTGTTATGTAAAGTTGCTGTGGTAAAGTCAGACTGGGTGTTCAAAGGGTTACCCCTCTCTCGGGCTGTAGCCACTTGTGTGGATGGATGGGCCATTTGGCTCAGCTCTCTTATTACCAGTATCCACTAAGAAATGGGTTTTTAGAATGATAATTGACTTGCTAGTAAATAAAAAAAAATGGTCAAACAAATGTTATAGTTTGTCTTTTTATAACTTCCTTTGGAGTATTACTCTCCTTTCATAGAAGTGACTTTTCCTAACGTGTTGAGTTATATATTTTCATTCCCTAATGCTATTGAATTTATGAATATGATTCATCATTTCTAATCAATGAAAGTGTGTTGTAGTTTGGCTAAACAGCAACTAAAGTTTAATTAAGTTTTCAGTCTCTGCGGAGGGAAAGTCATTCATTCTATAAGGAAAAGAAAAATTCATCACTTGCGAGATTTTATGCGATTAAAAACTTACGCAATTATTTGACTGGGTATCATTGCTTTGGTAAGCCGTTCCAACCATCAATCTAAGAGCATTCTATATTCCAGTGACAGGGTTGTGCTAATATGATAAGAGGGGGGCCACTCTCTGGTGTGTCTGTGCCTCAGTCTCTCCAACTACAAAGTGGCAAGAATATGTGTTTTCCTGTCCTATCCTGAGAATCATGACTGATGCATTAGGACATTTTGTCACATACAGAGTTCTATAAATATATTAACGACACTCTCTTTGCCAACCATTCTGCAGAAATGGAAGTTCGTTATATTCAGATTTACAAACATCAGGTTTTTAAAATTAACTGCTACTTCCAAAGAGATCTTTACCTCCTTGGACAGAATGAAGAAATACAAAATTTTTCATGGAAATTTGCCTAATATTTAGTAATATCTTAATATTTAAATTAAAAAAATATGTTCTTATGATTTTTAGAGAAAGAAGAGGGAGAGGGAGAGAGAAAGAAAGAAACAGCAATAGGGCGCCTCCCACATGCACTCTGACCAGGGTTTGAGCCCCAAACTTGGGCATGTGCCCTAACTGGGAATTGAATGGGTGACCTCATGGTGCATGGGATCATGCTCAACCAACTGAGCCACACCGTCCAGGGAAGTGCTTGAATTTCCTGATGGACCGGTTTCATCATATGTAGATGTCAAGCTGCCGGGTAGAGGAGTCATTTGTACCCCCTGGGGAGGTCAACCAGAAGGCCCAGGATTCAGTGTCCCCACTGCAGGCCTCAGTCAGACCCAGGTTCCAAGTCCTGCTTAAGCATCTGCAAGCAATCTGAGCAACTATACAATTTCATACCTATGCTATTCAGAAGGCAATGGCGTTTCAGCTTTACACTACGATGCAAGAATACATTCTAAGGTTCTGATTGCTTCACAGCTTAATGGAAAGTAGTTCCTCTTGATACATATTACTCCTGTTTTCCTGGTGGGTTTGTAAGATATAACAAACCTTGCAAGGCAGTGAGATGACTAGGGCTTCTTTGGCAAGAAAGGAAAACCTTCCTATTTGACTGAGAATAGAACCCTGGGAGCAGTCTACCCACCAGGTCATCTAGATCAAAGCTTCCCTTGATGGGTAGTTATCACAGCTATATGCTTATCTCCTCCAACAGGAATATGAATAAAGTGCTTGCCAATCAGAGGAACTGTAGTCCCAGGGTGTTTCTCTCTCTCTCTCTCTCTCTCTCTCTCTCTCTCTCTCTCACACACACACACACACACACACACACACAATCTGTAACAGTCAAAAGTGACCAATTTCCAGATACTCCTCGATTCCTAGCTCATTCATTGTAGAACATAGTGAGATTCCACGATTTGGTGGATGCTCCTAGGCTGTCTAATGAGGGTCCCGCCTCCTGTCACTCTGTATTGTTTCCTTAAATCCCTCTTTGTTCAAAGAGCAGAATTACATCAAGGTTCATCTGAAAAGCCACTAAGATCCCATCTTTCGGACATGAAGCTAGAAATAGAGGGAAAATGTGTTATAAAGTGCCTTAACTTTACATACTAGTGGCACTCTTTAGTTGATTGCCATGTGGGGTCCATGGACTTATGCCTGGCAGGCTGGCAGAAGTCTTGCATCTAATGAAAGTCAGCCTGCCTGAGGGGACATGGGGCTTAAGCTGACACACTTTAGTTTACATGGAGACTAAGACGCAAACTCCAGCACATCCAACAGACATCGTCGATGAAAACCTCCACGAGCAGGTTACACATCAGACACCACCAGATAAATAACAGATGTTAATATATAACTGAGGATACTGCCCAGAACACAGCACAGAGAAATAAACGGGTTGTAATTAGAAATAAAGATAAAAAGACACAAAGGACAAAATAGGGCCTAATAGCAAGCTAAATAGGAGACACAAAAGGAGAAAAGGGAGGATGTGATTGGAAGCAACAATGAACAAGAATTTCTGAGTTGATGGACTGTATATGTTCTCCAATTCAGGAAGCTCACTAGACCCCAAGGAGAATAAATACGAATACATTCACAACATGACTGTAGCGAAACTGCAGATGGACTAGCAGCTCGAGAGCAAGTATAGATTAGTTAAAAGGAGTAACCGTTAGACTGGCAGCTGACTTATCAATGACAAAGGAAGAGGACGGCAGAAAATGGGTCTTCAATGTCCTGGAGACAACTCTTAGCGCTAGAGTTCTACACACAATAAAGATTGTGCTTTTGAAAAAAAGAAAACAGAATCAAAGAGTAGAATGAAAGAAATGAAGGAATTGTAAGCAAATATAAATTCAAGAATAAAAATTAGGTTGAACCCTACTGGTACGTATATATGAGTCAACCTAACAACAGTCACTAACTTGGGGGATGTTAACAATCAAATGGGTGGATCCATATATCCGCCCAAGCTCATCCAAGTGTATACTTAACATGTGTGCATTTCCTTGTATATAAATGATAGCCCGGCAGTTTATTTTTTAAACAAATAGAACTAAAATACCACATATAAGAACAACTCAAAGACCACCTACTACATTTAAAGCATTCTGATCTCTCTCTACTATTGGGAGGAGGACAGGGATAATGCGTAACGTTAGACTGTATCAAGGCAAGCATGCACGGGGAACATGAAAGGAAAGACTAGAAGAACAAAAGCAGAATGTCAGCCCAAGTGTGCAGGGACAGCGTGTTCCTCATCCTTCCTGTGTGTCACTTTAAAAATAGAACCGAGGCACAGAGACCTTGCGGTGGTACTGGTGATGAGAGTCACCTAGATGATCCAGAAAGCTTTCACTAGAACAGCCGTGGGCAAACTATGGCCCGCGGGCCAGATCCGGCCCGTTTGAAATGAATAAAACTAAAAAAAAAAAAAAAAAGACCGTACCCTTTTATGTAATGATGTTTACTTTGAATTTATATTAGTTCACACAAACACTCCATCCATGCTTTTGTTCCGGCCCTCCGGTCCAGTTTAAGAACCCATTGTGGCCCTCGAGTCAAAAAGTTTGCCCACCCCTGGCCTAGCGGATAGGCCTCCAGGTCAGAATTTGAGGGATATTTTTCCAGATCATGAAACAGAATCTCCAAGAGATTAGCCTTTCATGGAACACAGAAGATGAGATGCGCAAGGGGAGTGGAATAGGGCCAGGGTGCGGTGCCCGGGGAAAGAACATCGGTCTGCGGGGAATGCATAGGGTCCTGCAGATAAAATGAGCTGCAGATCACAGCTCGCAGACGAATGTGCAAGGCTTTAGAGAAGTGGGAAACCTCTGTACATTTCCGGGCCAGGCGCTGGGCTTAATAGGTAAGGGCACTGGGGTCTAGAGAAACCGGTGTTCATGCTCCATTTGTATTCCTGAACAACCAACTGTTACCCCATCATTACATTTTTCACACCAGAGACAAAGATGTATGGAGCACCTTGACAAATGCCTTTAAAAAATGCGCAATTCAGGACAATTATTTCAGTTAAGGTAGCTAATTGGGTACTTCGAGTATTTAATGTGTTTGCATGCTTAATTAACTATAATTTATTTAAAAGTACTCTAATATCAAATTACTGTGGGATGCATTTGAAGCTAAATTATTCTTTTAAGAAGTGTTATTTCTGTCCATTTCTTTTGCAGTGCAAAGTAAAGCTAAAATTCTATTCCATTAAAGGAATATCATCAAGTGGAACTAAAAACACCATTTTTTTTTAAAAGAGCAGGAATAAAATGTTGAAACTAAATCAAAACACATTAATGCCTCATTCAAGAACTACAAGATCAACATTTTCATTCAAGTTAGGATAATTCACAAATGAAATAACAGCAGTGGGGTGTGGTAGAAAGTGTAACAAACTAAGTCAGACTACTTGGATTTTTAAATAGCATTTTATCGCTGACAGCTCCTTAATGGCTCTTGATCTCAGTATTCTCATCTGCACAGTGGGTTTATGTGGTTACCTTCAAATGCTAAAATTCTAAGATTCTAACAGACCAGACTTAATTAAGTGAAAGCACGTTTGTTCAGAGCCAGGGGTCATCTGATAGACCTGGATCTTCAGAGCGGCCTGTCCACCTCTCCCTGGGTCAAGCGCTTCTTGCTAAAAGCCTAAAACCTTCTCTGCGGAGCCAGGGAAAACAGCCGGACGGTGTGTGGAGCTGCAATCCACATGGACGTATTTGAATGCGTTCACTTTACCAGGCGCGAGGTAGGGGGAGCGGAAGCATCGCTACCCTCCTGTTTGGTGGAGCAAATCCCTGGAGGAAGTGTCTGCACACAGTAAATGTGTCTCCAGGCCCAGGTCCCGACTTCTCTGGAATCCTTCCCCTTCCCCCAGTTCTTATGGACGGTGGTGTCTTAAATCTGGCCCCGGTAGTTCTGACCTGGAAGCAAGCGCCTCCTAATTCCTCCTGCCCTCTCCACCCACCCACTTCCCACAAAGCTACAAAGGATCAAGAGCATATGTAAACGAGATTGTGTTAAAAATCTGACCGGCTGCCCCGTGCTTTTAAACAAAATCCGCCATCCTTAGCGTGGCATCCAAGGTCCTTGGAGGTCTGAACCGGGCCCATTTCTTCAGTCACCTCATTACTCCCATTTTAATAACTCGACGCTCCATCCATTCCAAGCTATTTCACTCCCAGAGCCCCGGACCTTGCACGCGGTGCTTGGATTGCCTGACAGTCCCTGTAATTTCCACTCTGCACATCCCTTTTCTGCTTGGTTCACTCCTGGCTTCCGAAATCTCCAGAACACTGTGTTGACAATCACTGGAGCCTGTCCCACGGCCCTGTCATCATTTACTGTCTGAACGATTTTCTCCACTGGACTGTAAACTCTTTGAAGACATGTGCAATGTTTTAATCATCTGTGTTCCCAGGCCTACTGCAACATTTTCTGGGAGTAGAAGGTGTACAATATGTTGTGACTGAGTAAACATCTACTTGTGAATTTTGTAAGAAGATGAAATAATCAAACCAAAACCCTCCGTGTAAGATTTTAGAAGACTCAGGTTTAAATCTTCACACCTTTTCTGCAACTTGGAAAGTTCCAAATTATATAGTATTTATGACTAATAGGCCCACCTGAGTTAGAGAAATAGAAAAAAACAAAACAAAACAAACGAAAAAAACAACCACCTGAATAGTGAGGGTATTTTCTGCAAATAAAGGTTTTCATGAAAACTAAATATTTCCTGAAAATTGTTTTTGATGATAAATGACTATCTGTCAGTAACCATTGTTATTAATGTATAGCCTTTACTAGCAGAGCCGTATTTCTTTGTTTTATTACAAAATGTAACAATACCTATAAGGATGTTTTCAAAGTATTGTTTAGTGGGAGGTGGGGGGGGGGCAGTTGTGAGGAGGACGGTACCTGAGAGTCTAAGATCAAGAATAAGGGCAGATATGACTGAAGGCACCACTTGTTCTATTCACTGTGACTGCTGACAACAAGTTACACATTTTCACAACCAGTTACACTTTCCAGGAATGCTAGCAACCGACTTGGTAGTAACACCTAAAATTCAGTTGTCATTTATGATGTGCCTAACACTGTTTTAAACACCTTACACACAAACTCATTTATTCCTCATGACCCTACAGGGCAAGTAAAAATATCTTCTCGCCTTTGGTGTGAGGAAGCCGAGGGGTAAGTAAGTGCTAAGTCACATGGAGCCAGCAGCGGACTCGGTGCAGCCCGGCTTCCGGTGGTCTCCCTTGTGTGGCTCCTAGATTTTAACAGGTAAGAGGAGGCTCCGCCTCAGGACACTGCTGCCAGGGTTACTCCCTGTGCAGGTGGTACTACTGGCCTAATTATTCAGCGCTCCCTACTGTCATGCTTTTTGCTCTTTTCCATGTGGCATGTCACCTGTCACAGATTTCTAAACCTATGTCCCCCCAGCTCTTCTCCTGACACCCAGGGCCATAACTAATATACCTCAACCAAGTCCATGATGGGAAATCACTGATTCAGAGGAATGGCTTCTTACGCTATTGTGAAAAGCCCAAGGAGCAAAAGAACCGCTTCCGCACTACTTACAGGGACATGAACTGACACAGTCACTTTGGGAAGCAGTCTGACAGTTTCTTACCGTTAAGCACGCCCTCAGGCTGACCCAACAACCACACTTCCAGGTATTTATCTAGGCAGAGTGGAAATACAGATCCATAAATAGACTTGTTCAAGAATGTTCAAGCAGCTAAACTGAGCAATAATCCACATGTCCATCAACAGAATAGATTTTAAAAATAAACCCTTTTATTCACACAATAAAAGGGTTACTACTCAGCAATGATAATGAACAAAGTATAGATACACAACACAGCAGGCTTGAATCTCAGAAACATGACACTGAGCAAAGACAGTCAGATATAATTCACTGTGTGACAAAGATTCCACTTACATAAAGCTCAAGGTAGACAACACTTAGCCACAATAATAGAAGTAGTTGCCTCTTCAAAGTGGGAGCTTTATTAGAAAGGAGGGTGCTGTAGGGGTTGATGAACATATTCTGTATCTTGATAGGGGGGTGGGTTCATGGATATAGACATTTATCAAAACTCATTGAAGTCTTTAAGATATTTGCATTTCACTGTAGTGGATTTTACCTCAAAAGTACTATATTAAAAACGAATGGCAGCAATAATTGTCTTTCTTCTTGCCAAGTATACCAGCGGAGGAAGAGGAAAAACTCTCCTTTGACAGGGAGTGAGGCAATGTTTTTTCCATCTTCAAGATCAACATCTTAAATGGGACTCTCTTAGGACTCACCAATTCTCTTCCCATGTTCTGTACCAAGCCCGTATACCCACTTCTTTTGGGCAGATAATATTTACCAGCCTAGAGTCGTTTCTCTTCTTTGTCCTTGAACGCGTCTATTTTTAACTGCTCATTTCTGAGTTCACCAGGGTCCATTAGAGACAGATTGAAGAAGCAGAAAAAGAATAAAGCACCAAGTATAGGAAAGAAAAGAAAATGGCCTGACAGCTATTATTTTATTTTGGAATTAATACTGCTCTCAATGGTACCGGATGTCAAATAACCTACCAGCCATCCCCATGCCGCCCCAAGCCCTTAGAAATAAGAAATACCAAACATGCGATTGACTAATGGCAGTGACAGCCCCTGAGGACATAAATATCCCTCAGTCGAACTTGAAACAAGGCTGGTTCCTGGTGGATCCCCTCCAGACACGTGAGCACTCAGCTGCAGGGACGTGATGGTCAGAGTTAATGAGGACTTGTCAGGGCTGGACAATGTGGAGTTGGAGTTGGCAACTGAGTGACTCTGGCATATCGGGAGGCAATTTGTCTGAGAGCCAAGCACAAGCCAGATACCTGGTAACTAGTGATGGCCAGTGCAGCTGGGGTTGGACTCCAAGCCTTGTCGCCACTTGTCATTCCATTGAAAAGCCATTAAGACTGTAAGGTCTGCTTTATTACTGCCCGCTTGTTCATTCCGCCTGCTACAGCTATCTCTCGCCATCTCCTCTCTAGCATTGGATGCCACCTACTGAGAAGAAACTTATTTTCCTGCTCTCAATAAGCTGCAGTCAGGAGCTGGTGCGTTTTAATTTCCTCAACAACAACTCCTTCCCGCACCTTAACAGGTGCTCACTTATGTAATAAGTGGTGAAAGGAAGTGAGGCATACATTGAGTCCAATGATCTGGTATAATTCTGGGCCACCACAAAAGAACAACTCCTAGTCCAGGGCAGAATAACTGGAAAGTCCCTTGCCCTGGCCGGTGTGGCTCAGTTGGTTGGGCGTCCTCTTGTGTTCCAGGCGGTTGCCAGTTCAATTCCTGGTCAGGGCACACGCACAGGCTGTAGGTCCAATCCCCTGGGTAGGGAGCATGCAGGAGGAGCCAATTGATGTTGCACTCTCACATCAATGTTTCTCTCTCTTTTCCTCACCCTCTAAAAATCAATAAACCGTTTAAAAAAATCTCTAAACAAAAGTAAAAAAAAAAGTCCCTCAAAGCACCCTAGGGGTCTGGATCTTCATGCACCCAAGCTGCCAATCTCCTGTCATACTGACTGAAAACTGACATTTCCCCAGGGAAACATGAACTTTTTAATAAATAAAGACTTGGAATTGCCTCCTGTAAGTTCAGATTAGTGTTCATTTCAAAGAGTTTGCCACAAACTTCCACTAGAACTTCCCACGTGCCAGTGTTTGGGGTTTGGGATTCAGAGACCACCTGGGCGAGGTGCTGGTGTTTGGCTTTCGCACAGATTGGCTCGCACTGTGGATGCCTCATTAACTCTGATCATCCTTTTCTTGTAGCTGAATCCTGACCTACCTAAAGGCAGCACATGGAAAACTAGGCTTGCTTCAGGTTCTACTGAGCCATTGATTTTCACTTTTGTGGTCTGAGCACATGGGAACCTGCTGTAGAGGTGAACTCAAACATATGTGGAGTGCAGGCCATTTCAGCATGACAACGAGTTCCCAGGACCCTCCCCCTCTTCTGTTCGCTAATATTCTCTTAGCACCCACTCCTCCTAAGAAAATAATATAGAAAAATTATACTCAAATGAATGAAAGAATGGATTGTAATCCCTTAGATGCCAGATGCGGCTATACATAATTTTCCATGCGTTCATTCATCAACATTTTATTGAGCACCTCATCTGTGCCAGAAACTGCTGGTCCCGAGGGATATTGCTGTGAGCAAGGCAGACAAGCACCCTGTGCCCACAGAGTTCACGCTCTGGGGAGGTGGGTCAGTGGGATAAATGGATAGAAAATAAACTGCAAATAATTGCAGAGAGTGAGAAGAAGGAAGGCCTAAGGAGGGTGCTGACAGAATGGAATGGAGAATACCCTGGGTGGGGGATAGACTTCAGATAAACTGAACGAATATGAAGGACGAAAGAGAAACAACAGTGTACCGAGCCAGGAGCCAAGCTTTCCACAGAGAGGGAACTGCTGCTGCAAAGGCTAAAGCAGGAAAATGTTCAGTGGATTTAAAGACCAGAAAGGAGGGCAGTGCAACTACATGGTAGTGAGTTCAGGGGACAGTTGTTTAACGTCATTGAGAAGATGGGACCACAGGTTGACCCCAAAGCTGGACCAGGCAATTGGGGGCTCCTCTACCCCCCTCCCCCGTCATTGGAATGCATGCTCTGTCCACCACCCTCCCAGTGGGAGTGCTTCCAAGGACACAGCCTGGAGAGAGTAAGTGTTGTTGAGACCATCTGGACTACACGCATGGCTGAACCCACTGAAGGCTCTGTATCAACTTTAGATTCTGGTGAGTAGGTGTGGAAATCTGCTGGTCTTGCAGGTGCCCAAGACAAGCCTAGTAAGTTCTCTAGCTTATTAACCCTGCCGCCCACCCGTGGCCTTGACCTTCCTCCTCTTCCTCCTGCCCCAGGGAAGTTGCAATCAAGGAAGTTGAAAAGCCTACACAGGAAGGTTGTCCCGATCTGGCCACCAAGGTTGTTCCCATGTACGGTGACAGGTGACTGCTCTCAGACCGCCGTGCACACAGGGCATTTTCAGCATAAAAGCCTTAAGCAATGCCACGACCTCAGGATGGCTAACCATCCTGTCAGAAAGAGGTGACAAGCCAACCAGCAGACTTTTTTTCAAACCAACTGAGATACAAAGAGCTCAACCTCATAGTGACCATTTAATAGAAGAGATGACTTCAAGTTCCAAAGTTCTCACATACTAGTACACGTATCACACATTGGCGCCTCTGGTAGAACTTACTGTCTAGACCAGTGGTCGGCAAACTCATTAGTCAACAGAACCAAATATCAACAGTACAATGATTGAAATTTCTTTTGAGAGCCAAATTTTTTAAACTTAAACTATATAGGTAGGTACATTGTTATTAACTTAATTAGGGTACTCCTAAGGCTTAGGAAGAGCCACACTCAAGGAGCCAAAGAGCTGCATATGGCTCGCGAGCTGCAGTTTGCCGACCACTGGTCTAAACTAAGAGAGACTTCCGACACAGTAGAACCCAGCTCACCAGCATAAGCCGATATTATTCACTCACGGGCCCAACCACAGGCAGCCGCACCTTGGGCCACAGAGCAGAGAACCAACATCAGCTGGTGTTTTTATCCATCATCACCCCTGGGGGCAGGGGTAGGGACAGAGATGATGCATGGAGGTTTTTCCAGGCTGAGGAACCAGCTTAATATAGATAAGATTTGTATAAACATCACCATTCAAGTCTCTTACAGTGAACTCTCTCTGCTACATTAGGAGTCATTAAGAATTCCAGGCTTCAGCCCCACCAGCGTGGTTCAGTGGTTGAGCATCGACCTATGAACCAGGAGGTCACGGTTCCATTCCCGGTCAGGGCACAGGCCCAGGTCTCGGGCTCGATCCCCAGTGTGGGGCGTGCAGGAGGCGGCCGATCAATGATTCTCTCTCCTCACTGATGTTCCTATCTCTCTCTCCCTCTCCCTTCCTCTCTGAAATCAATAAGAATATATTTAAAAAACAGTCCAGGTCTTCAAAGCTGAATTTGTTCTAAGGCACAATAACCCCGTTCAAAGGGAAGGCAACACCGTGAAGAACAGACGACCTGGGATGGCGGCAGAACGCGCGTTCCAATCTGGCTCGGCACCGCAAGGCCTCTGGGCAGCGTGGGAAGATCATTTATGAGAAAATGAAGATGGACGGAGGGCAGGCACGAGTGAGACACCAGATGGACTCTGTGTTACTCTTCGGAGAGCCGTGCCCACAGCTTGGCACGGCGACATCGCGAGAGAAGGAAAAAGCTGCAGGAAATTCTGAGCCGTCACGTTCCTGGGAGAAACAGACAAAGCCAACCTGCATGTCTTCGTGCGAAAGGAAGAGCTAAATCGGGAGGCTCAGGAACAGGCCTGACGGGGCGATCGGGCAGGACGCTGATAAGGGCGCCTCGGATGTGCGGCTCCCAACCAGAACCAGGCACCGCGTTTGGGAACTCAGCCCCCGGCCTGCACTGGCCTCCTGGAGCGGCTTCGGGAAGAACCCCATGCCAGGACTTGAAGCAGGATAGGCCGTGTTTCCAGGATGCTGCAAGGCTGACGTTGTGGAAGCAAGAGAGAAAACGAGGAACCGAAAGCAGAGCAAAGGACAGTTGTACCTCCACCCCTGCCTCCCAGTGGAGGGAGACTGGAGGAGGGCAGGGAGGGGAAGGGAGCAGGGTGTACGTGGGCAGTCAACAAATGCTCTGTGGGGACCCGTGACCTCCCAGTCTGCTGGGACCCACAGGGGAGAATTAAAGCAGTGCATGCCCACCTCAGACGCAGCAGCAGATTCAGTGACCCGGTGTAAGAGGCAATAAACCCGGGCCAGACTGCAGACAGCCTCCAGCTAACCCTCCCTCCCGCCTCTGCCCACTGCGATTTTTCAAAGAAGAGGCGTCTTCCATTTAAAGATAAAGCAATAGCCACTTAGGGACAACTGCACATAAATTATTCCTAAAGGGAACTTCCCGTGAAATCTTGGGGGAAGTTACGTTACAGAAGTTGGAGCTCTCACACTTGGGTATCCAGGCAGAACAAGCCAGTCACGGGGGAGGGGTACAAACACAAAAACCAGGCGGGCCCCGACTTCCCACCAGCAGCACGAAGCCAGCCGAGCAGAGAAAGCCCACCAAGGTCTTGGGAGAGCAGAAGCCACTCTGAATACACCACCAAGCATAACGCCAACGGGGAAGCAGTTCAACAGCCACGGGCCTGAGGGCAGCACTGTGCGCCATATAGGATGCGTCGTACGGACAGAGCTTAGGCATGAATCTCTCTCCTTTGACTTTTACATTAGTATGGACAGTCTTTTAAATCTACAGTCTCAGATTTTATTTAGCTCATGGAGTAGTTTTTGATTGTATTCTTAAATACTGCTTTTAATCTAATGTCTGACTCAGGAACGCTTGTTAATGTCTAGGTTGAATCCTTTGTTCTCTATTATTGTCTCTATCATGATGTTAAACTCCTCGAGTTTTTCCTTCATGTTCTTGAGCTTTACATGTTTATTCCTGGTGTCATTGTCCGCGTTCATTCTGCTATGTGCCTTCTCCAGTGTAGCTGCTGATTCTGCTATGCATCTTTTGTTTCTTAGCAACCATCTCACACCTCCATTTTCCCCTTTAACTTTTCACCAAAATCTCTCCTTCTTCCAATGCACTCTTGAAGAAACAGAACATTCTGATGCCGTGTTTCTACTCCCCGTGTGAATCCGGAAAACAGCTCGCTTTCCGTGGCAGGTTCTCTTACATGGATGAAATTATGTCCCCCTTTTCTTATTCTGCAATTTTATTGCTTGTGCTGTTTTAAGAGGCACAGGTTGTTATTTATTTACTTGTATTTCCTATTTACTTACCTGTATATTAAAAAACTTCATAAATAATTGAATTCCTTTGAGCACCGGTAGCTTCCTTGTTAAATTATTATGAGAATAACAAAGAATAAATGTAAGCATTCTCCTCACCTTTCTCCTTAGCCTTAGGTCTCTTAATGACAAATGAGCGTGTTTATGTGTGGGACATATGTGTGTTTATGTGTTAGGGCACATGTGCTCATGCATTAGGGAGGGGTTCATGTGTGAGGAGCTCATAGATACAGAGCACAAACTGATGGTCCTCGGATGGAAGGGGCTTAGGGGACTGGGTGACAAAGGGGAAGGGACTGAGAAGTATAGATTGGTAGTTACAAGGTAGTCACAGGGAGGCAGCGTACGGCATAAGGAATACAGTCAATAATATTGTGATAACTATGTATGGCATCAGCAGTGGGGGATGCTAGACTTAACTGGAGGTCACTTCCTAAGTTACAGACATGTCTAATTGCTATGCTGTACACCTGAAACTAAAATAATATTATTGAATATCAACTGTAATTGAAAAGTTAAAAAAAACAACAACAAAAAACCAAACCTCTAGGGTAGACAATGCACCAGGACTGCACTTGAGTCCCTCTTAGGTGCTCATTGTTCTTTCTCTGGCGTCGTCAGAGGAGGATTCCTGGGCCCTGTTGTTTCTCGGTCTTCGTGTTCATCAAGCTTCCACCTTTCATTTCCCACTATGCTCTGCCCGTGCCCATTTCCTGGATCTCTGAAACCTTGACATTCTGAACGATGTGAAAACTCAAGAGTCTCACTTTAGCGCCGACTTGCAGCGCCACATTTGAGGTGCTCACGGCTGCCACGGTGCTTAAGCATCAGTGGCCGCCCCTACTTCCCACCCTGTTCACTTACTGAAATGAGGCTCCACGTGGATTTAAGAGGCGTGGACATGAAGCTGAGGAGAGTGGCCTGGTCCCTTAGGGAGCAGCGTCTCTACCATCGACAGCAGCCTGCCCAGCCTCCTGCTCCATCCAGGCCTGGTCTGCGAGTCCAGAAACGAATACTGAGACAGAGAAAGGCCACTCCTGGTTCCCATTAAGTGGCCTGATCTCTTCAGGAGGCAAAGCCCGGACATTTACCACTTCTTTTTCCGCAGCCCGGCTCCGTGCCCTTGTGGTGAGTGGGAGGACAGAAACAATCAGCGGCCTGTCAGTCTTCATTGCTGGGACTGTTGTTTGTGTTGATCTTTTCTAAAAGTTGGTATTTTTCCTCTGCTTGTTCCTAATCCCCATCTTATCGTCGCCCCAGATAAGCCTGCACGGAAAGCCTCAGTCGAGTGTCTTTGCTGCTTCCAAGACTTTCTGATCCTGTCTGAGCCTTTTCTAAGGTCAAATGATAATCTACTAACCACAACTCCCCCTCCCATGACAGAGGCCTCGGCCGTTTCAAAAATAAGTCAGTCCGTCATCAAAGCTTAGTTATAACCCTTTTCTAAACCTACAAGGCACTGAAACATCACCATGCGAAGCTACAATGAACGTAGGTCATTAGTACTGGGAGGGTGTGTACATGCATGTGCTCTCACACATGAGCCATGCCCTTATGCATGAACACCCACATGCACCCACACATGAACACGCTCATGTGTCAATAGGAGACCTAAGGAGAACGAGGAGGGTGAGTACCTATGTTCTTTGTTACTCTCATAATAGTTTGGCAAGGAAGCTACCAGTGCTCAAATGAATTCAACTACTGACTCCTGACATTTATTTGGTACTTACTATGCGGTCAGCTCTGACGTGGAGGCTGAGAAAGGTCATTACTAGCAAACTACTCAGTGACATCAAATCCAAGCCTGACTACATCGTCTGTGTGTTTCCCACCACTCCTTGCTAAAATGCAGGACTGATTTAGTTTCATATGTTATTTTTTTGTAGACCACTATTCTCAGAAGTTTTTTTTTCTAGCAAATTTAAATACTAGTAGAACTATCACTCTGCCTAATAAAACTCTGACTTAGAGAGTTTTTGGTGGAAAGTTTCATAGAGTTTTCTGTCTCAGAAAGGTTGAGTAGGACTTAGGAGAGTAGATTACTGTCAGGGAAAATGACAATATCAGACACAAAAGTCTTTGAATACCCTTGTCAATATCACCCCTTCCATCGCAACTGACAGAGCAAGTAGAAAAGTAAACCCCAAATCTCACAAAATATTGGCAATGGATTGACATTAAAAATATATAAAAATGTGGTAGAAATATAAAAAAATTCACTGGTTATATCTAGAGGATGAGGGGAACAAATCTGTTAATTTGGAAAGTAGTAAATAAAGGGAGAGAAGCAAGCATACTGAATCAGTGTACAAGCTATCCCTTGGGAGAGCTAAGTGGTTGACAAGAGAAGTATTTCTTTATAGAAGTATCCCATAAAGCGGGAGTGACAGAATGTTAATATTTTAAAACCACAAATAATGGCTCTAGGCAATAATCATTCATGGCTATTGTTAACATAAAAAATAAAGTTACCTGGACAGTATCTGCTCCCTGATGGATGGAAGTACAAAATACTATCTGAAGTGTCCTGTGAAAAACCCAACGCTAAATCTGATCAATTCTCAAGACCAATTTACAGGAAAGAGCGAAGGAAGTGAAACATGCCAATTGCCTGTCACGTTGCCACGCAATCAGCAAAACCCAGACTGTGGGAAACTCTACCGAGTAAACAACCTGGCTTCTTCACAAAGAAACTGTAAGGAAACATGAGAGATGGAGAGGAAACGCATACAGCAAAGAGACTTCACACTTAGGCAACCAGCTATAATGTTTGTCTTATTTAAATAAACAAATAAAATAATTTGACGTAGAGAACTTGAACGCTTCCTGGGTACCTGATGCTATTATGAAATTATTGTTAATTTTTAAGTATAATAATAGGTCTGGGGTTCTGTGTTTTAAAGCGTCCTTGTAAAGGTACATATACAATATGCACAGATAACATTGTAGAACATTGAAGTAATCTGGGTGGGTAGAGAAAGGTAGGTGAGACTGGACGTGAGTTGATAGTTAATGAAATTCAGATATGGATACAGAGAGGTTTTGTCATCTTATCCCTTACACTTTTCTATATATTTGAATTTTTTTATAGTAAGTTTATTTTTAAAAAATATTTTTCTACTGATTTTTAGAGAGAGAGAGAGAGAGAGAGAAAGGAAAGGGATAGAGAGATGGAAACATTGATGAGAGAAAAACATCATCAATCTCATCAATCTCCTGCCTCCTGCACACCTGGGGATCAAGCCCTGACTGAGAATCGAACTGGTGACCTCTTGGTTCATGGGTTGGCAACACTGGCCAGGCAGTAAGTTTATTTTTAAGTACAGAAAAGAAGTGATCAAAAATTACACACGAGTGGGAGGGGGAGTCAGGGACTGGAAATCCTTGTTTAATAAAATAAAATAAAATGAATATTTTGTTTACCAACTTATATTATACTATTAAAGTAAAAATATTCTCAATCCTTAAAATTTTAAAAAATAGCAGCCTTAAGTGTAACTACAGAAAGTACGAAGCGGAGAGTCCTAAGTCTATAACTAGTCATTAACTAGTCATTAATCTAGTACTTTGTTTTGTTTGGGGATTAACTTCATACTAAACACATCCTTTAGCACATAAATAGAAACACGTAACTAAAAATCTCATGGCTTGTGTTGTTAACAAACACCTTTGACCCCAGGAAATGCATTTCTGGAGCACGTGTATGTTCCCTCTGAAAGCAGGAGGGTCCCCTACAGCACCCTTCATTAGCATGGAGATGGATTTTTTACGTGTAATTTACTTTTCCCCCACTCTATTACCTTACAGTTCTCTTTCTTTTACAAAGCACAAACACATTAAAGAACACATTTTTAAACAATATAAGATTTCAACCTCTGTATTGGAATTAAAATATATCAGTTATATAGTAACAAATTAAATTAATTTAAAAGCGACAAAATAATCATAAACTCAGAGGCCTTACTTAGGTTTGATGCATGCCTGGGAGATGTACCCACACTTACAGAAAATCGAATAAGCTCTCATTTGTGAGTTTATTACTCTGTTCTGAGGAGTCATTAGCTTAGCTCAGCACAGAACAGTATGATGCTGTGACGGAATCAGTGATCACAGGGCCTGGTGGGACTAGAAGTAGCATCACGGTCCCTAGGAACGATTTACTGCTAATGTCAACAGATGAGGAAGGACACACGTGCAGTGGGAGAGGCAGTCAGCGACAGGCCACCTCCTACTTCAACTATAACATTTTCAGGAGCGAATGCTGGCTCAGGACCCAAGAAAGAGCTCATAAAGGAGCGAACGTTTCAGCCGCCTCTCATCGAACCAAACGCGGGGGAAAGATGAGTGGGAAAGATAGACTGTTATCTGGCTAACACCCCGTCCCCTCTCTAACCCAACAACACGCATCTCAGGGCAGGAAGGCTTCTCCACTGGCTGACTGGGGTTTGTTTGCCCAGCTTCCCGTGAAGGAGGAGGTGAGAGAAGACACAGGGAAACAGCCCTGTCTGGGCACTCCTTTCTCACTCACCTGCTACACCATTTAGGCGCATTTCCAGCCCAAATCCTTCGAGATCTTCGTTGGCTGCAGGGCTCCATTTGTTTCTTCCAAACACCCGCAGTCTTTCACGTCCCCCACTTTTTTTAAGTTATCCCCAATAAACTTGTGGGAGCCAATAAACTTCTGACACCATCATGAACCCCAGGGCAGGGTGCCATGACCACGCTGAGCACAAAGGTCAGCTTCTCTGTGACTATGGCTGACCATTAGACTGGGGCAGTGACTAGTCAATGGTATAAACAGCACCACCAGCAGCCCAGGGACATCCCCCCCCCTTCATGGAATTCTCTCCACTGTCACACCTTATAAGTACGGTGCCCGGCCGGTGTGGCTCAATGGTTGAGCATCGACCTATGAACCAGGAGGTCACGGTTCCATTCCTGGGCAGGGCACATGCCTGGGTTACAGACTTGATCCCCCAGTAGGGGCATGCAGGAGGCAGCTGGTCAATAATTCTCTCTCATCAATGATGTTTTTCTCTCTCTCCCCCTCTCTCTCCCTCTCTGAAATCGATAAAAATATATTTAAAAAGAGAGAGAGAGAGAGAGAAGTACAGGCTCCCTCGCCTCTTTCAGGGACTGATCTAAAGTGCTGAGCCAACAGGAAAAGAGCAGAAGAAAATCAGAGAAGAAAGGTAGGGAAGTGTCACACCCTCCCCTGTGCACTTTGCTGAATTCAAAAAGCACTTGGCTTTTATTTCAGGAGAGACCACGGACTCCCGGTGCAAAAGCAAGTCAGAGCCGAAGGCCGGCAGAGTTCCTGCCAAGAGAACGGGAAGAAGCTCCGGGGACACCGGATGCATGACAGCAAGGCTGGGCCAGGCCGCTGGCCACCCTGGAGGAAGTGGGGCTGTAGTTAAAATTATCTATTTTGTTACAAGAATAGTACCCGGCTGTCCCAATGCCAGAACCATTACCTAGTTAATTGCTCTACAATGAGGATAACCTAGTTTCAAGACCCATCGCACACATTTTGCCAAATGCGATTTGACTTATGCCAGCAGCCCGAGCCGTGTCAGCTGCAAAAGTTGCCCATGGTGCCCAGGACAGCCAGGGAGCGTCGGGCAGACCCAGGACCGCGGGGAAGGGGGCACGAGGCGGGGAAAAGGAGGAGAGAAGTGGATGTCAGCGCCTGCGACCCAGGAGTCTGGGAAAGGAAATGAAGAGAGGGCCTTGGACAGAGGGAAGGAGAGATAAAGGGAAAGGAATGAAGAAGAAAATCAGTGTGGAAAACAATGGCCTTCCCACTGGCCTTCAAGGACTACGATACGTTTGGGCACCGTAGGTGCTGCTGCTCCTTGTGTGGAATGAAATGAAATAAAGTCTATAATGAGCTGGGCAAAGTGCCAGACGCAGGAACAGGAGAGCATTCTCCGCCCCCCACGGGGTGTCCGTGCTCTGTGAGTGTGCGACCCGGCTGCCGAGGACAGCACGGAGGAGAATGGCGCTCTGACTGCGGGGAGAGCCTGGATTAGCCCCAGCCTCCAGGAAACGCCTTGTCCGGTAGATATTTGAAATATCCCCCCACAACCGTAAACTACAGCCGCGCAGGCCCTACAGAGCCTCCTGATGTACATGAGAACCGCACACCCCCTAACTCTCCACTCGCCCTTACACCACAGCCAGTGCCTGCTCGTTAGCAGCAGTATGTGCGTCAGTGGAAAATACTCACTCACACCTCATCCAAACCTGAAATAAACTCTCCATTCTCCGTGTAATCAGAAGGCTTCAGCCTTTTCCCCCCGAAGCTTCAGGCTTTTATTTATGTTAGCAGTTTTTTAATCTTTCAAAAACTGTATTTCTTTATTGATATCAGAGAGGAAGGGAGAGGGAGAGAAAGATAGAAATTGATATCAGAGAGGAAGGGAGAGGGAGAGAAAGATAGAAACACCAATGATGAGAGAGAATCATTGATTGGCTGCCTCCTGTACGCCCCCTACTAGAGATTGAGCCAGCAACCCGGGCATGTGTCCTGACCAGGAATCAAACCGTAACCTCCTGGTTCATAGGTTAACGCTCAACCACTGAGCCACACCCACTGGGCATGGTTTCCTCGTATTTCTTAAAAAGAAATCAAAACAGCTGGGCTTAAACTAAATTGTTTATCTCCCAAAATCTAATCTGAGCTTGAAAAATATTCAGAAAACAATCAGACCCCCACCTGCCATTTGTGCCCCCTGCAGGGGCGGGGTCACCTTGGAAACTTTGACCCTCCCTGACCCTGTCAGCAGAAGTCTCCCATCTGTTCATCCTGACGTTGCTGGTCTGAGCGCGGCCAGAGGTGAAGTGGCTTTAAAGCCAACAACGATGTCTGTGATGTGAGGGGAGGACCGGGCTGCTGGCGGCAGCACCTCGGAGGAGGACTGGCCAGCCCAGGGAAGGCCACGCTGAAGCCAGACCGGCTCTGCCTCTCCTCCCGCACAGAAGTCTGCGGGGAGAGCAGTGTTTTTCGGGGGCCAACTCCGCCGAAAAGTCCGTATTCATGATAAACTGGGGTAATTTTTTTTCAACCGGCCTCTTCCTTAACTAAACAGCTCCTCAGGAACAGCTCAGTAAATTATCCATTGGAACAGGCACCACCGTTAACAATCGCTTTTTCAGAGGAAGAAACCCAGCACTGAATATACAAACCCACGTAAGCAGCACGCTGGTATCAGAAACACTAATGTGTGAAGTATGCACATTGGACTCGAGGTATCTGTGTGCGTGTATCTGTGCTGTCACAGATGTACACAAGCCTATACTCATAACACGCATAAACGCACTGAATTCATATAATAGAAACAAGGAGAAAAAAAATAAACAGGTCACGGGAACGTTGTATGCTTACCTCTGTGGGGCGCGGCTGCAGTGTTTGGCCAGGCTCAAGCCTCGGACTAATGAAAGGACAGGGTCCTCTCATTGCCACGTGCAAGTCCCAGCTGGAGGGCAGGGCCCTCCCAGCACAATCACAGCCAATGGCTGTGGTTGTAAGCTTGAACCTACGGTCCGAACACGTGCCTTGTGCTAGAGTTCAGGTGCATGTAGTTGAGTAGGGTTGAAACTCACGAGAATGCTGTAAACAACTTGATCACGCCCCTACTTTAAAATAAAGACGCGGCTTGTGGGCGCTGGCACTGTGTCCTCATCAGGGAGCAGCGTCCCACCGAGACCCAGCTTCATTCTCTTGTCTGTCTTTTCTCAATCCTTTCACCCCCCCACTCAGGATCACCTTTGGCCGTAACATACCTCTATGTGAGCACACATGTTCCACTTAATCTTGACTCATTTCAGGTTGAAGGCGCACGGAGACCAGGGCACCCGGGGAATTGAAATGTAACTGGCATTCTGCTTTAAGTGGGAAGAGGATGGAAAGCCATCTGCTTACAGCACTAATGAGTGCCACTAATTATTAAGAGATTATTTTTTGTTTTTACGAAGAGTGACAACACTGGGAACAGGTTTTTTTCCACCTTGTACATCGTATAGTGAGACTTTAGAACCAGCAATGGAGGGAGACCCGAGTGTGAGTTTTCTTTCTTTTTCGCCCCCTCCCCCCACCCCTCACTCTGCAGACACCCTTTGGGCCTCGGCGCTGCCCCAGGAATTCTAATTTCCTTTCAATGTGCACAAATCTGTGCACTGGGCCAGTAGTTGCTATATAATCATCACTGCTGTATTGTAACTGCTATCTAATCACCTTCTGCATGAGGCCTTTATGTTAGATTCTGCTCCTGTGGAGCCCTTAGCTGGCGATGAAATCCCATGGAAGGTGGGGGGTGGGGGCGAGGCTGGTGCTGGAGTGGCACGTGCAGCCCTGGAAGCATGGGCACCGGAGTGGGAGAAGCCGGGGTGGAACCCCCAGTGGCACTCGCTGTCTGTATCCAAACAAGAAACTCTCTTTCTCCAAGTCTCAGGCTCCTGGCCTGTCCCATAGCAATGACAGATCCCCTGGGGGAGTGGCTGAGGATGTCTGTAAGCTTATGTTCTGTAGCACCTACAACACTGCTTGGCAGGTCACAGAGACACGCAGAGAAGTGACTGGGACACAGAGTCAGGAGGCAGTTTCATGGGCGTGGTGCATTTCTGCCATCTTCAACGCACAAGGCACCAACTGCCCTTCCATTCCGGACTGTGTTTCCTGGATGTTTACACAGTAAATAGTTGGGAAGATATGGTGTCTCCCTCCAGAGCAGAGAGCAGGGTGGCTTACTATCCAGTATCATAGAGAATGCCTCCCCTTGGGACAAAGTTCAGGCAGGTGCTCTTGAGTCCATTAAAAAAGGTCAGGGTACCTTCCTGTCACACAACCCCTCAGGTGGGCGGGCAGCACCGGGCCGGAGGAGCGGCGGGAGAACCAGGAGACCCCAGCCACTGCTGTTGCTGCGAGTCGACTGCCACGGGCCTGGCCCTTGTGTTTTGTGTCTGCCCAGGAGTCTCATGGTTGCTGCCGATTTCCATGCAGCCGAGATGGGCTAAGGTGTTAGTTGGCAAGTAGGATGGAATCTCAGGACATCCCCGTTCTTCACACAGAGCACTCGAAACCCGGTCTATCTAAAAATATTTCCCCAAGGATTTGCCATGGGGACACTAATTGCTACCACTGCAGCCAATATTTTGATTCCAAAAAGCTCGAGTAAATTTGAAAATATATTATCTCTAAGAGCCACCACAGTGAGTCACTAATGCCTAATTGCTAATTGGCTTATTAGTCGGTTTGGGAAACACCCAGAAAATGCCAGCAGGAATGGAAAGCAGGAGGCGCGGGTTGGATAGAAACTCTAGTGCTGACAGAGCCCTTTGGCTGAGACTTCCCCCTTGAAAACAGCACTTCCTGGTGGTGCAGAGCCAAAGGGACTCGGAGCAAAGACAGATGGCTGCTCCCCTCATGCTTCAGCGAGGCCCGCAGAAGTAAACGATCGAGCCAGTTCTAACTTTTCAGCATGAATGCTCATGTCTCCAGCACCTTCGTCCACTGGTGACGACTCGTCATGTTAAATGTGTCACGGTGATTTGTATTAGGCCTTCCTCCCACCACAGTGTGTAGCGCTTCTAGCAGGAGGCACATCTCACCAATTTCTGCATCCTTCCCGCCCCGTCCCTGGCCCTGGCCCCAGCTCCTTCCCCTCTGAGGCCTATCACCCCACCTCCATCCAGACCAGGGGGCTCGGCAAACACTGTGCGCCTCTAGCCTGCTTGGTGAAGGGGACACCCAGCACCGGGCACGCCACCACCTGTCAAACAGCCCAGGGAGAGAGCCTCAGGAGAAGGATGAGAAGGCAGCGGTTCCGGGCTACGTATGGTGCTTAGAAGGCATGAGCCTGGGACCGACAGTGTTGAATTCATTCCTCCGCAAACATTTCGTTAGTGGCTATTTCGCTCTTTTGAACAACCGGCATGAATAAGTTTTGGACCCAGTTCTAGTGAAGAAAAACACCGTTTCGTTTCCTTCCTTGCTGTACGTGGACAGCAATTATTCAGCTGCTTTTTTTTTGGCTGACCATGTGGTAAATTGTGAGGAATTAAAAAGAATAACTATGCTAATTGTCTCATTACAGAAGAATGGGAGGGTCAGCACACAGAAGTCTAAGATGACAAAACAGGGAGATGAGATGGCGGCTGTTCAAATAAATAAGAAGATAAAGCGTTCGGCGCGGTGCAGAGGCTGAGCAATGATTGGTTTTCCAAAAAGTGCATCCCAGGCCCTCCTTGAGAATCGCAAAACGGCCTCCAGAGAGTGAAAGTGCCCGAGAGGAGATGAGGCGACAAAGATGCTGACTCCTGGGGCGGGTCCCGGCTGTGCCTCAGGGTCTGGTCGTGATTGTGTGGCATTTGGTTTCTACCAAAGCTGACCTCCCAGCTCCTGCCTCCGGCCAAGCATGGCCCGCACCCCCGCCCGCACTGTGCAGGAGGCGGCCCCGGTGACACAGCCGCAGGAGCAGGGCTGGCTTCACTGCACGCCCTGGAGGCACTGCCCGCTCATCTGGAGGACGGATGGGAGGCGGCTGTGGCAACTACTCCCAGCAAACCTCGGAGCGCAGGGGACATCCCTTCTGCGGGAGAACCGTGTCAGGCCGCCGACCTCACAAATGCCCATGCGGGCCGGTGGGGCCCGGTCACGGCCTCCCCAGACAGAGCTCCAGACACAGGGGCGCCGAGCCTGGTGTGAGCCGCAGCTGGCACATTCCAGGTTGGATGAGGCCCACCTGCCCTCCCAGAAGCCAAAGGCACCTGGGAGACAGGAGCAGGCACCTGCCAGACCTTTAGCAGGTGAAGTGTTTG
This sequence comes from Myotis lucifugus, assembly GCF_000147115.1. Classification (NCBI taxonomy): domain Eukaryota; kingdom Metazoa; phylum Chordata; class Mammalia; order Chiroptera; family Vespertilionidae; genus Myotis; species Myotis lucifugus. The sequence goes on from NW_005871066.1 coordinate 769,553, forward strand.
TTCCTTTTAACAAAAGAAGTCAGGAGTAAGAGCTATGAAGTTATTCCGTCTTCTCCTTTCCTTCTGGAACACGAGCCGCCTTCAGTCAGCCTCCCCCATTCCCCCCAGATGAGCGAGCAGTGCCTTCCACCCGGGCCAAGCTGTCCACTAGCTCTGCAGCCTTTCCCCTTCTCTGTGCGTTCCGATCTTTCATTCCCACCAGCTCCCTCCCTTAACCCACAAGCACATTAAACACCCCCCTCCCTCCCTTAACCCACAAGCAGGGTGAGGTCCTGCCCCAACCACAGGACCAAAGGCAGTTGTAAAGCATGCGGGTAATTACAAAACAAAGTGGGAGCCCAGAGGAAACTGTACTTCAGTCTGTGTGTGTGTGTGTGGGGGGGGGGGGGGCACCGGAGAGAAACTCACTACCGGGAGGTAGACTGTGTCTGGGAAGCAGGAGTAGTCAGGGAGGGACGGTGAGGGTGAAGGGAGGGGGAGGGAGCTGGCTGTGGGCAGAGGTCACCTGGCGATGAGCCAAGTATACCAAGCGGCTGGCATTGCCGTGGATGACATATTTCGGAGAAGTCCAGTCTGTGCCTGAAGAACCTCCATGCAGCCAACGGGCTGGGCTGGGAGGAATACACACCAGAGTGAGAGCGTCCCCCTGGGAGGTGAGCGTGGTTAGAATAGTACTTGGTCTGAGACACTGAAGGGCACGCACGCCTGGAGAGGCCCGAGAGTGGGAATGGGACACCTGGAGATGGGAGGGGTCCGCTCGGCGGCTCCGATTTTCTGTAAACACTGGAGACAGATCTCATCGATGCTTTGAATAGCATGATGCAGGTCGACGCCTCAATTTCTAGTCTTTAGAAGAAAGCTGCATAAATTCGGGAGAGCAGGAGAAAGAGAGAAGAGGGAGGACAGGAGGGAAGAAAGTGAGCAAGAAGTGCTGCAGGCGAACAAGGGCGGCAAAGAGAGAGGGAAGGAGGCAAATGGAGCAAAATGGGGCAGGCGGTCCTTCCTAAAGCGCTGGAAAGAACCGATTTCTTTCCTCCCAGGATTTGGGAAAAACAGGCCTGCTACCCTTCACGAGGGGACAGGTGGCTCGCATGCGCCTGGGCCTCAGGGCGATGCTGCGCGGGCTTTCATGGTGCAGACAGAAGGCAAACTCGGGCTGGGCTGCATATCTGGCGCTTTGGCCAGACGGGGCGCGCTGTGCTGTCTGTTCCTGAAACACATAGATAGGAAGGTACTGACATCAGGCCAGGCCTTGAGATACGGTCTCATGGCCCCTTCTCCATATGCTGTACTCTCTGTTCTTAAAACACATAGATAGGAAGGTAATGATGCTATACTGTGTCTGGAACTAATTGTGTAAACAAGGCTTTGTACAGCAGAGCCTCCTGATGGAGAGAGCCCCCAAGCTTCCCCTCCCTGCAAGTCCCTCTTCTGCAGACAGAGAGGACATATCCTATGTAATAAAAGGCTAACATGCAAAGTGTCCCTCGACCAGGCGTTCGACCAGGGGGCAGGGCGGGCCGGCCAGACCACCGGTGCACGAATTCAAATGTTGACAATTTTTCCGTGATACAACCCAGTTTAATGTTCATAGATATAAAATGAGGCCTCTAACAGTAATAAAGAGATGGCAACCACAAGACAACTTTTTGTTTAATGAAGAGAAGACGGTACATCCCTTTGTGTCCTTCCTCCGCCTCTGTCTCTCTGCCCATCGCCCCACAGCCTCTCACCAGACCTGTTTAGGGGGTGATGGGAAGAGGAGACAGGAGAAGGAGGAGAGAGTGAAGGCCCAGAATGGAGGGCAAAGCTCTGTGTAGGAACAAGGAATGGATGGGGTGGAAAGGAAGGTGGGGGTGTAGGACAGTTCAGGGGCTGGGATGGCATTGCTGAGGGGGAGGGGAAAGACAATGACACTGTCCCAGCCTTTTAAAGTACAAGAGCAAAAAGACGCCAAAAACAAACCAAAGGGGCGTAGCACCTCCACCACCCCCATCTGGCCCCCTGATACTGGACTACCAGCTGCCCCCCAAAGCCCGCACCCAAGAAACAAGGGAGACTGAAGAATATGCTATAACATGGATGAAATCTGAAGACAGTCTGTTACATGAAATAAGCCAGTTACAAATACTGTATGATTCTACCAATATGAGGTACTTAGTCAAAATCACAGACAGAAAGTGGAATGGTGGTCCCGGGGTGGGGGGAGGGGAGATTGGGGCCTTGTTGTTTACTAGGTATAGGGTTTCAGATTGACAAGAGGAAAGGAGTTATGGGGATGGGCCGTAGTGACGGCTGCACAACAATGTAACTGCCTTTAATACCCCTGTACTGTACACTTAAAAATGGTCCGGGGTATAATTTTATGTTACCTGTATTTTACCATAATTTTTTAAAAGGCAGTACACAAACATTAAAACAAGCAAAAGAAGTCTGCTCAACAATCTAACAACAACAATTCAGCAGGGAAACAAAACAGTATCAACCAATACAGGCAACAGAGAGGAGCTCTAGGCCGATGAGCCGCACCGACAAGCATGAAAAGACTAAGGGGCAGCAGACAACAGCCTGGCGCCTTCCCCAGTTCTCTGGCCCGACCTGGGCCCACAGAGCCTGGAGAACTGGAACATTGCAAAGACATGATAGTGCAAAAACTAGAGGGAGGAGGGGGAGGCAAAGAGAGTGCCGTGCTCTTTACGAAGGGCTATTTCTCAGCTCTTTTCAGAAGACATCCCTAATGGACACTGAATGGTAAATCCTTTAGCATGGCACCACCGAGCGCAATACACCTCCAAGTCCAGGGAATTCGAGCGAGAACACAGGTACCTTTCAGGCCTGGGCAGGTGAGATGTCCGACCGGGTCTCCAGGGTTCAGCTCCAGAAGCCCATGCAGTGGCCTCCCGACCTCCTGCCTGCAGGACCGCCAGCCGGTGGGCAAGACGCTGCCAGCTTGGACCTCTGAGCCAGGGCGGGGCAAGTCCTCCAGGAGGACTGGGTTTGGCCTAATAGGTGGCGTGAGCCGGGTTGTTCAGGGACGATCTGGGAGGAGGGCCTCCCGCCCCCGGGTGCCCGGTGTTTCTCATCACAGGAATCTCTACCTCCCATAGGACCCAGAGACCCCAGCTCAGGCTCCCTCTGGGGAGCGTGGTCAGGCGCTCAGTGCCTCCACCCCTCCCGCATTCCGTGTTGCA
>NW_005871066.1:772843-850940 GCF_000147115.1 Myotis lucifugus
CTCGGAGATGTTTGCGTGTGCCCAGCAAAGAGCGTCGGCAGGTGGCAGACTTGTTTACAAGGTTATGGGATTTAACATTGCTGCCACTGATCAGAGTTCGCCTGGGTTTATAGGTGCTTTCTGTTAGAGAGGAAGGGAGGGGGGAAACAGAGGGATAAGAAAGAGAAAAACATTGAGGGGGCTGGTGGGAGACCCTCCAAAGCACTCAGCAGGCTGGACGCCGAGGGGGAGGGTGTTGCTCCCAGGGAGAGCTGAGCAGCTGGCTCTGCACTCAACTAGGGCCGTGGTTCTCAACCTTGGCGGCACATTAGAGTCACCTGGGAATCTTTTTAAAATGCTGATTTCTGGGCCTCATCCTCCAGAAATTCTGTTTCTTTGTTATGGGGTGGGGCCACAACATTAGTAACCAAGAAACAGAATTTCCGGAGGATGAGGCCCAGAAATCAGCATTTAAAGAAGATTCCCAGGTGACTCTAATGTGCAGCCAAGGTTGAGAACCATCTAGGGCCGTGGTTGGCAAACTGTGGCTCGCGAGACACATGCGGCTCTTTGGCCCCTTGAGTGTGGCTCTTCCTAAGCCTTAGGAGTACCCTAATTAAGTTAATAACAATGTACCTACCTATATAGTTTAAGTTTAAAAAATTTGGCTCTCAAAAGAAATTTCAATCGTTGTACTGTTGCTATTTGGCTCTGTCGACTAATGAGTTTGCCGACCACTAGATTCTAGATGAGCCTCAACTGGGCTGACTGGGCACTTCAAGTCTCTGCCTCGTATCTGTTCCATGCCAGTAGCTACCTCAGGAATGTCCTCATGGAGATGACAGACACACAAGAAAGAGCAAGGCCTCTCGAGGTGTAGACTTACAAGCACCATACTTGTACTTCTGCTTCATTCTATTACCCAAAGCCAGGCACGTGGTCAAGTCCAGAGACAGAGGCAGAGGACACTTCAAAGTTAAATGCCCAAGGGGGTGGAAGCAGAGAGGGTAAAAGATCACTGAACCCATCAGCAAGACCTATCAATTCTACCTTAGAAATACTTTCCACACCTGTCCAATACTCCTTCTATCTTATTGCTCCCACCACTTCGGTTCACCATGATCTCTCTTACCTATCACCACCTCACTGCTCTGTCCAAATCTTTCTTGTCCATTCCTTCTCAGACCATTCTTTAAGACCGAGGCTGAACAGAGATGCCTTTTAGTCCATAAGGAGTTATCCTGTTATTCTTTCAGAGTTTGAGAAGGCTTATCAGGAGCTCGGCACACATAACCTTATTCTTATTCCCTGTCTCTTCTCCCCAGTTTTCTCTCAGTGATCAACAAGAGGCAAATGTGAGTGGTTTAACCTCAACGAGTGGTCTTAGGTGAATCTACCAGGAAAAAAAGGTGATTGAAACCCTTTGCTTTAGGCCCTAAAAAAAAGAGAGAGGAGAAGAGTGCAGATTGGCTTGGCTCAGTGGATCGAGCTTTGGCCTGGGGATTGAAGGGCCTGAGGTTTGAATGCAGCCAAGGACGAGAGAGAGAGAGAGAGAGAGAGAGAGAGAGAGAGAGAGAGAGAGAGAGAGATCTCTTTTTCCCTTCCTCCCCAGAGGCAGGGGAGGAGGGGGGAGCACCGCTGGGGAGGAGGGAGGAAAGGAGGCACGAGAGGGGGAGGAGCTTTTTGGCCAGGGAGGATGTGGCCGTTTGTACAAATTGAAGGCAGTATCTCCCAGGGCTGCCTGTACAATCGAAAGTTCTTCCTTCTGGCTTCCAGAGAAAGGACTGCATAGTGCTCTGGACGCTATAATTTCATCTCAAATGCGATTTTCAGGTAGAAGTCATTCTTAGAGTGGCGAATGCACCGAGCCAGGCTCTATTCCAAGACATTCCATACAAAGACTGGCAAGAAAACAAGGGAGGAGGACGACATTGTTAAAAATGTCTCAATAATAAAACAGGAGGAAGTTATACATTTTTTCCTCACATATAAAGACAGAACCACCCCACCTGTTAGAAGATTCACTGCAGTTCTAGAAGGTCTAGGGCACTGCTCTGTACATAATGGACATTTCACTGTGGGCCCCGGGGGCTTTCCATGGTCACTCACCCATCAAACAGGGTTCACCAAAGGGGTCTTCCGGAATGTTCCTGTGTCAACCAGATCCAAAACTTAGAGAATTTTAGATAATATCCGGGGGAGGGGGGGGGAGAGTGTCTTACCTTGGCCAAGACCAAGTGCCTCAGAATTCTTACATAGAAGTGATCAAACACGTAATGTAAAAGGCCCAGAAATAAACAGAATCCTTTTTTTTCTTTAAATATATTTTATTGATTTTTTTTTACAGAGAGGAAGGGAGAGAGATAGAGAGTTAGAAACATCGATGAGAGAGAAACATCGACCAGCTGCCTCCTGCACACCTCCCACTGGGGACGTGCCTGCAACCCAGGTACATGCCCTTGACCGGAATCGAACCTGGGACCCTTCAGTCCGCAGGTCGACGCTCTATCCACTGAGCCAAACCGGTTTCGGCAATAAACAGAATCCTTAAACATTCTAGAAAATGTGGTCTACATCAGTGCTGAGTTCCTGCACAGAGTAGGATAGTGTGGAGTAAAATATGAGGAAAAGAAGAGACCCCCACATTAAGACCCCAAAAGTCAGGGCAACTTCCTCTTCATAGATACAGAAATACATAAAGAATTATACTCAGGTCTTCAATAGAGTCATATACACAATTGGTCCACTCAGTATAAATGGTAAAAAAAAAAAAAAAAAGAGCCATTTTACACACGTAATCTGTATGTAGACAATGAGATAACTACATCTTAGAGTTAAAAGTCAAATAAAAAACAGCTAAATAAAGCAACCAGAAGCATACCCAGCAGCCACAGGCAGCTCAGCCAGATTCAAGGGGAAGAATGTGGCATCTATGTCTGGAGACGCAGGTGGCTAAGGCAGTAGGACCACATCATTGTTTCAGAGCTGGAATCATGGTACGTCGTCTGAAGTCTGGCCTTTTCCGTGATGCTCGCCTCATGTTTTTGTGGGAAGGCCAGGCTTTTCACGCGCAGCCGGAACTGCTCAATGGCTTCGCAGGCAGCAGGCGGGCCGAGAGCTCTGCCCAAAGTCTCATTCCAGAACTTTCCTTGAATTCCCGCTGCGTGGCAGGCAGGAACGCTCGTGGTCCCCCTCACTGGAGTGCTTCAAAGTCATCTCCAAAAGCCATTATTCTTTTGAATAGTTACAAATCTTCATCCTTTTTTAAAAAAAAATGTCACCACCTCCATATGTTTTCCTACATGCATAGATTGCCTGCAGGTTTTAAATGTCTGAAAATCTAAGGATTTAAAGTCTCGGTCTCCTTTAAAATTCTGGTAAGATATCAGAACCCCTTAAAATTTAGGAGCAGCTATATTTATCATCAGATTTGCTCTCTTTGTTCCCAAACTGGCCCTCATTCCTGTGCAAACACACTGTTCTCTGGGGCGCTCAGCAGCTGTGCGCTCAGCCCAGTGGAAATCCATCATTGCCTCTGGCGCCACTGTAAAGCGCCCACCCTTATTCCATGGCACGAACAGGGCCAGTCTCTCGCCTGCTGGACGCTCAGACCCATGCTCTGTCCTGCTTGGTTGGACCACTCCATCTCCCTCCTTTCTTGTCAACTGGCCCCCAGGTAGGTTCAAGCAGAGGTAGACCTTGAACGATGGAGGTCAGTGGAGAGGGCAGAGGCAGGGTGTTCCCCCGGGTGTCACCCTCAGATAAGGTGGTCCCCCATGGTCCCCCAGGAGCACCTGCAGCTTCTCTGTGGGAACACTAGTCAGACAGCCTCTCCCTTCCTCTGTGAGTCAGCACTTTCCACAGCCCTCCCCATGGGACAGCCTCCCCAAGGAGGCTGCTCTAACCAGATCGCCCATTAGGAGGCTTTGTCCTTCACTTCCTTCCTCTCCCTTCAGAGCCCTGCAGTGCCTCTTATTGTTCCTCAACTCCGGAGCCTCACCATCTCTTGTTTGGCTTCCCAGCTCTCGCACACCCATGGGAACCATTTCCTCATGCAATCCCTTTGTTTGAAATGCCTATAGGAAACAGGCCTCTGTGCTCCATCCTCAGCAGAGTCAGCTTTTAGAGAAAACTAACAGCATGTGGCCAGTTGGTTACTGAATGTTCCCAGGGCAAACAGGATGCAGGGAGGAGGGGAGAAGGTATAAGAACAAAGAACTGTGTTTGTGACCAGCAGCACATTTTCCAGGAAGATTTGCCCGCCACAACTAGACAAAGGGAAGTGGAGACAACTAGGAAAGGCCTCAGCCCATTAAAAAAAAAAATAACCCAATAGGAGACCATAAGACCTAGGTGAAGTTTGGGGAAAACTGCTAACCCAGTACTCAGCCAATGAGTAACTGGGGGAGGGACTCTCATGCACTAGGGTTACATTGCCTGTGATCACGGCTCTGCGTGTGCCTGCCCCCAGACACCCACACTTGCAAGACTACATTAAAGGTCTGGTTTTCACCATCTTCATGTCTCCCAGTCCATGATTTGAATTTGGACAGGTGAGCATTGCTCACGTACCTACCATGGATGATGCTTGCCTGACTGTATCCTGTCTCCCATTGAGGGCTGTGCTCCCCTTCTTGGCTGTGAACTCCTGGAGACATTTGATAATGTCTTTCATCTGACATTCTGCCTCCAGTCTGAACTCCCTCGAATCTATCTTGACAGAGATACCGGTAACATCTTTCTCAGCTACAACTATGGTCCATTCATCACTCTTTTTAAGAATCTTTAAGGGCTTCTCGTTGCTGCCATTTTAAAAATTTCATTTTCCTTTGTTTCTCAACCTGTTTTTTTTTTAAAATATATTTTATTGATGTTTTACAGAGAGGAAGGGAGAGGGATAGAGAGTTAGAAACATCAATGAGAAACATTGATCAGCTGCCTCCTGCACACTCCCTACTGGGTATGTGCCGGCAACCAAGGTACATGCCCTTGACCGGAATCAAACCTGGGACCCTTGAGTCCACAGGCTGACGCGCTATCCCCTGAGCCAAATTGGTTAGGGCTCAACCTGTTTTTTCAATGAATTAGGAGCTGACAAAATACATTTAATAAAAGCAAAATATGGCCGAACCAGTGTGGCTCAGTGGTTTAGTGTCAATCCATGAACCAAGAGGTCACCAGGGTTTGATTCCTAGACAGGGCACATGCCCAGGTTGCAGGCTCAATCCCCAGTAGGAGGTGTGTAGGAGGCAGCTCACTGATGTTTCTCTCTCTCTATCCATCTCCCTTCTTCTCTCTGTAAAAGGGAAAATATGAATGTAAATTCATATTTCACCATAGAAGAAGTAAATAAATGGATTACATCAGGAGATTTGGGAAGCAGATATATTTTAGATCATCTGGTAATTTTAAGAAGGAGACACTCAATTACATGACTCTCTTCAGAGGCCAACCAAGTGTTCTTGGCATTTCCATCTGATAGAAACTGCTCACCTTGTTGGGAGTAAGGGAGAGTCAAGCAAATAGGACTTAAAATTTCATGTAAAGAAAAGGTTTGCAGTTAACAAGATATTTAAAAGTCACAGTTCATCAGAGATGGATGAGTTGTCTGTCATTCAAACGATCTTTCATAATTACTAGTTGTCTCTAAGATTTTAATAAATGGGACCAGGAAGGAATTAACTTTGTGCGCAGGCATTTTCTGATGCTATTACGAAGAGTCCCATGTTCTTTAAAGACCAAATAAATAACAGACAAAGCTCCCATTACCGGGTGAAGCTTGGAAGCAGCTAAGACTCTCCTGAATATATGGCCTCTTGATTCTTCACTGATGTGGCCAAAAGAATTCCTTCAGGCAAGGCCAAGGTTAACAAATGTAGAAAAAAATAGTTCTAACTATGAGAAAATGATTAAGTCCCCCCAAATTTTATTCTATAGTGAATAGTGCAGAATATTATCTAAGTAGGGTTTAAAAAATTTTCACCAATTCCATAGTGCCGGAAGCCGGTCCATCCTTGCTGCTTGACACAGTCGCTGCAGGGAAGAAACATCTGCACAGCAATGTTTCAAGGGACCTGGTGTATATGGCATACTGTTCTTAATATGTTTGCTCCCCTTCTTAGCGCTATGTGTTCTTACCAGGGTCACCTCTCTGAGAAAGGTTGTTTCCCCAGGTGGGGATTTTTCCCTGGAGTTAGGGATTAACAGGACTAAGGGAGGGAACAAATCAGTAAAACCCCTTAACTAAGTGCCAGGCGGGTAGTTAGTCACTTAACTATGAACAATCACGCTTAAGCTACATAATCTTTACTTAGGATAATCTCCTTCAGTTCCTTCCTTCTAGTTTAACAGAACAATAGAGTAGTGACCTTGGAATGGAGATAACAAATGCCCTAACCTTTGGAATAGAATGGGTAGGATTAAAATCAAATGGTATAAATACAGATGTAACAGGAGAATAAAGAGAGAACCTGGCTAGAATACCTGGCTAGAGAACCTGGCTAGGCTGCTGATCAACTGAACACTGTCTCCATGTCATTCCTTCTTCGCTGACTCTGTCCACACCTTTGGGAACCCCTGGACCTGCTGGGGTTGGATCCCAACACCATAGGAAAAAAAGTATATATAATTGAGCAAGAGTATTCCCTATTAAAATTGCTAGGAAGAATTAGCAGTAATATATCCTTCTAAACAACCAAACCAAAAATCTGCTATATGGAGAGTTTTATTATTTTGAATATAAATGGATTTACACTTAGAGACTCCCACCAAATATAGATCTTAACTTTTAGGATATTAGATTTTAAGCCATTCTTCCTAATAATCACATCAGAGCAGAATCAATTGTGTTGAGTCCACTTCTGGTTTGGAAAATTTAAAAAATGAAAGTACAGGGGAATTATTTTAATGATAATGTCCAATGTTGATAAGTATGTGTGTGTTTGGGGTGGGGGGAACACTCTCATAAGCAGACATGAAATCAATAAAACCTCTCTGCTGGGTTAACAATATATATCAAAATTCTTAATGGACCTTATGATTGAATGCCAGTTCTAGGAATTTTTTTTCTAGGAAAATACTTATGGGAATGCACTACATTTTCTACATGGATGTTCATCACAGCATTGCTTCTAAAACTAAAAAACTGGGAATAAAGAAAGCTGTTTAAAAAAAGGATCATATATCTCCACAACAGAACATAACGCACTATTAAATATTGTGTAGTGGAATTGAAAGCTCTCAATGTATTACCCGAAGGAACTATTGCTAAGGAGACTTTCAGTAAAACATGTCAAGGGCAGATTGAACACAGACATGTAGTCCCGCTCCTTCCTGAACCTCTGACAAAGAGGCTTTTTTAAAGAGAGGAACCCACGGAGACAAAGATAATAGAGGAAACAACGGCAACAACATTTTAGATGTTTGAAAGCAGATAAAAATGTGGCTGCAGACTCAGCAGCTCCAAGAAAACGGAGCCCCATGTCAACAATGTGGAGAACCAAGAAGCGACTTGATTTCCGTTTTGTTTCGGAACATGAAAGGCTCAGCACGAATGGCACCCGCTACTTATGGAAGTCTCTAAAGGAGGGACCAAACGTACAAATATTGAATGGGGTTTGGACTAAGAGGCAGTTAGAAAAACATTTTTTAATGACAAAGCAGAAAAGGGGAGGGTTTAGAGGCCATCCCTCAAGGTCTTTGGGCTCAAGGATTTATCTCAGAGTTTATTTTCTTTTGATTCCATGCAGCTAGCACCTCCCCGGAACAGGACTGGAAACTCGCTCCCTGGAGAACTCACAGAGCATCTCTGGCACAGATGAGGGTGTGGAAACTATATTGAGAACAGGGACTAAGTAAAAAAAATCTGATCCTGAAATTTATAAATAATTGCAAGTGACTTCAAATAGACAAAACAACCTTAAAAAGAACAAAGTTCAAGGACTCACACTTCCCATTTTTAAAACTTACTACAAAGCTACAGTAACCAAAAACTGTGCTCCTGGCATGAGGTAGACATATATTTCTGGCCTCTCACTTCTATTCCCTTTATATATACACTAGTAGCCCGGTGCACGAAATTCGTGCACATTAAAAGGGAATTAATTGCCCTAACCGGTTTGGCTCAGTGGATAGAGCATCAGCCTGCAGACTCAAGGGTCCCAGGTTCGATTCCAGTCAAGGGCATGTACCTTGGTTGCGGGCACATCCCCAGTGGGGAGTGTGCAGGAGGCAGCTGATTGATGTTTCTCTCTCATCGATGTTTCTACCTTTCTATCCCTCTCCCTTCCTCTCTGTAAAAAATCAATAAAATATATTTTTTTAAATAGGGAATTAATTAGCAGAGACATTTTAACATTGCTATTTGCCCTTTCTCTATAATAGAAATGTGAGAGATGAAAGGAAATTAGTAAAATGTATATGAAAATAACATATAAATTTATTAATAAATAAACAGTAACAAAAGGATATAACAACAACAGAGGCATGATATAAAAACGACAAAAACATGATATGAAAATGACAAAAACATGATATAAAACAACAAAAACATGATATAAAAACAACAGTGATGCAAACAATGACTGATAAAGTGATTAAACTTATTCTAATATCTCCCTGTACACCACATTAAGAGTGAAAACACTTTCAGAGTGCTTGACTAATATCCCTTGTGATGAAGTACTTAGAACTTTAACTGTAACATCACATGCTCTTCAAACTCGAGAGAAAGCAACATATAACTGACCATGTGCAAAAACGGGTTCAGGTAGGAACATGCCTACTCTGTCTAGAGCAGCCGTGGGCAAACTACGGCCGGCGGGCCGGATTCAGCCCGTTTGAAATGAATAAAACTAAAAAAAAAAAAAAGACCATACCCTTTTATGTAATGATGTTTACTTTGAATTTATATTAGTTCACACAAACACTCCATCCATGCTTTTGTTCCGGCCCTCCGGTCCAGTTTAAGAACCCATTGTGGCCCTCAAGTCAAAAAGTTTGCCCACCCCTGGTCTAGAGTTTGTCCTTGTGATTTATTAATAGTCATCCCAAATGCTGGCATCACGGGAAACTGTCGTCAAATCAATTTAAATGGGAGGCCAGTGTCAGATGGGGACAAATTAATTCTTGGAATCAGAACAGCCTCTCCCTCTGCAGATCCTGTTAATACTTCAGCTTCAATAATGTTAGGTTGTAATCTTTTGATAATAAATCTGGTACCATTACAAAGACCCCATTTACTATTGAGATTTCTCAATAGCATGATGATTGCACCCACTTTCAATTTTAATTTATGACACAGCATTCCCAAAGGAGTAATACTACTCAGAAATTCAATGGGGAAATTTTCCTTTGTTTCTTTGTTATGGGTTGGGGCCACAAGATTAGTAACAAAGAAACAGAATTAAAACTATTGTGGGGAGCCGATGCAGTGTTTTGGACAGGTTCAAGCCTTGGACTGATGAGAGGGCACAGTCCTCTCATTGCCACGTGCAAGTCCCAGCTTGGAGGGCAGGGCCCTCCCAGCACAATTATAGCCAACAGCTGTAGTTGTAAGCTTGAACCTATGGTCCGAACACGTGGCCCCATGTGCCTGAGTGATGTAGGCTTGATAGAGTTCAGGTGCATGTAGTTGAGTAGGATTGAAACCCAGGAGAATGTTTGTAAACATCTTGGTCACGCCCTTACTTTGCCTCGTAGCATCTGCTATAAACTAAAGGCATGGCTGTGGGCATGGTTGCTGTCTCTCAGAGAAGCAGCGTCCCACCGAGACCCGGCTTTCATTCTCTTGTCTGTCTTTTCTAAGCCTTTCAGCCGCCCCACTCAGGTTCACACTTTAGAAGTCCAATGCGCTATCCATTGCGCAACAGAGCCCGCTAGGTTCACACTTTAGAAAGATCTGCCTCCACGCTAGCGGGTTCCTGCCTCAAACCCCACCCTTACAGGAAACAGCTCCGGGAAACAGCTTGGGGGAGGGCGCAGCCGTTGCCAAGACAACCCCTGTAGGACTGACTTCCTTCCGCTGGTCGCTGTTCCTCTGTATGTTACGAACACCACCCATCGTTTTTATATAAGTAGATATAGAAAATAAATAAGCCCTTACATTGTTGGCCCAGTGATTTTCCAACAAGGGAGAACAGTTGCCTCACAGGAACCCAGACGTATTTGTTAATGATCTGACTATTCTTACTTTTATCTAAACCAGCTACTCATGAAGTACAAGTTCTGGCTGATAAAATATTCTTAGCCAATACATTTGAAAGTAGGACTCTACCAAATAATTTTATGTAATTGCCATTCCTAAAATTCAAACTTGCAAGTAGACATACATGATTTAAATCTAATGTCATTCCTCACAATCTTATATGAAGACCAATGAGGTGCCAGTCTGTTGGTTGAAGATGTCTGTGAGAGTTGCCTACAATTGTTAATAAATGTTGAGTAAGCTCCTGTTCTCCGTCAGTAGCCATTGGAGACATCAAGATAAATTAGACGTGGCTCCTGCCCGAAAGGACCTGGAGCTTGTCTTCAAATGGAGAATATTTAGGGACCTTCAATCAAACCTTGAATTACCCTTTGGACACGATTACACAATCGTCCCTCTCTGCAAGGAGAGCAGCCACAAACTCCGAGGGATGAAGTGGAAGATATATCTGGTACGAGATCCTTGTGACTCGTTGAGGTCCCTGAAGACTTCCCCATGAGAAGGCTGTCAGGTTACTTCAGACAGGATGTATTTCAGGCTTTAAAAAGAGAATGTCTTTCTCCTCTAAGAGACATTGAAACAACAGTGTCATAAAACACAGGACACATAACTTCTTGTTCACTGTAGAGGCCCTGAAACAAAGTTTCTGTAATTATGGAGGTTAAACTAAAATGATCCATTCCTCAATTCCAGAGGAGGAGTAATAGATGGCCAATACCAGCGTCTGGGTCAATGATCCCTTCTCAAGTCAAAAGTTGGCATACGATGGATCTTAGTATCAGTATCTTCATGATCACTCTATCACCAACAATACAATTAGCCTTCTTATAATAATAATTAACAAGGAGAAGGAAATCTATCATGAGACTTTTTAAAAATTATATTCTTCTCGGGGTTAATTTTCTTTATAAAACTAGGATTTAACCCAAATCCTCATGAATCAAACCCTGCACCGCTGTCATTTCAGCAATTTGAACTTAAAGAGAAAATTATATTAATGGCGGTGGAGCAGATCAAGCCTTTCCTTCTCCCATTTATCTGATCTGCTTTGCTTCCTGACAGTGATGCTCTCAGCGAGTTCTCTCCCTATGTAACAGCAGGGCTTCCTCGGCGGGGCCGCCCTGTCGCCTGGACCTGTCTGACGGACAGATGAACGGCTGGCACGTGCCTCAGAGGAAAGGGGTGCTTTCATTAGCACAGTTCCTCAGACGCACCTTGGACACTGTGCGCCCAACGCTGAACTCTAGTAAACGCTGACAGGAGAACCCTGGTCTTTGGCTGAAGAGGTTCTTATGAAGTAAGGGAGTCATTTAAGAGCCCTACATCCTTCAACCCAGAGTTTCAAATCATAGATTTTCAAGCTTTCATTTCCTACTCTGGGCCTGAGAACCATTAAGCTGACAGGGCTGCGAAGGCAAGTTAGTGGAGAAAGGATGATTTTTTTTTGAGAAATGGTGATGAAATCCAGAAAAACACAACTTTAATCCATTCCTCACACCATATAAAAAATTATTAACCCACACATAGGTGATGGATAAAAATGCAACACATAACACTGTACCTGCACCTTTGGAAAAACTTTCTTAGATACGACATGAAAATCATGATCCATAAAGAAAGAGATTGATAAACTGTACTTAATCAAAATTAAAAACTTCTGTGTTTTAAAAATGACTGCTAAGAAAATGAAAGCCACAGACTGGGAGAAAATAATTACAAAACAGATACCCATCAATGGACTTTTATATAGAATATATAAAGAACTTTTACAACTCAATAATAACATGATCAGAAACTTAAGTATAGGCAAAAGATTTCAACAGATGGTTCAACAAAAGAGCTATGAGGATGGCTGATAAGCACATGAAAGAATGCTCAGCATCATTAGTCATTAGGGAGATGCAATTGAACCATAATGAGGACACTATCCATGGACCAGAGTGGCCAAAATGGAAAAGGTTGATGAAGAAGTTTTGGCAACAGTGTGGAGCAATTGGCAATGTCTAACACTGCTAATGAGAAGACTCAATGTTATAACCACTTTAGAAAAACAGTTTAATAGTTTCTTAAACTATAAACATATCCCTGCCGTATAACCCAGCCATTCCACTCCTACGTATTTACCCAAGACAAAGGAAAGCATACGTTCATGTGCAGACTTACACATGCATGTCCATAGCAGATTCATTTGGAACACCCCAACCTGGAAATAACCCAAATGTCCTCCTACAAGTGAGGAGACAGAAATGTGCTATATCCATGCAGTGGAATGCAACTCAGCAATAAACAAACAAACATGAACTGCCAATATTCACTATAACTTGAATGAATTTCAAAATAATGATAACGAATGGAGACAGACAATAAGAGAACATAAACTGTGTGATTCCATTTATATAAAATCCTGGGAAATGCAAACTCATATATGCAATGACAGATCAGTGGTTGCTTGGAGATGGGCGTTGGGGGTGGGACAGGAGGGTCTGGGGATAGAGTATAAAATAGAACAAAAACTCTTGGGGGTGGTGGATAAATTCACATCCTTAAAGAAACACAAACAAAATACTGAGTGTGTATTATGCTCAGTTCTGTGCTAAGCCCTTTTCAAACATGGTCTCATTCGATTCTTAGAACAATCCTATCAGGATGGCACTGTCATTGCTTAGTCTACAAGGGAATAAATTAAAGAGTTAAGAGATCTGCCCCGGGTAACACAGCCAGTGAAAGCAGAGTTGAGATTCAAACCCAAGTCTGTCTGGTCCCAGAACCCAAAGCCTGCCTGACGTTCAGAATTCTTCATGTAACATGCAAGCTCTTCTCAGACAACTTATTAGTCTTTTTTTTAATGACTTACTTTGATAAACTGAATTATCTCTATTACAAATAACGCTAAAGCAAAGATTTGATATCCAATACTTTTTGAATCCAGAAAACAATGATGTTAGAACCTCATCTCCTGAATAGAGGTCCCTCCCTTTCCCAGAACTGTGAGGGCAGAGTCACAGGGCCCTGGGCATGGCTGAAAGATGGGCCTCAAGAATCTTCTATCAAAAGAGTAAGTAATACAAAAGAGCTTACAGATAGGAGCCTCACTCTTTTTTTTCCCTTTCTTTTCTGTCTTTATTTTTATGTTTTGATAGCTCAAACAGCAGACATTTATTTTCTCACAGTTACAGAGGCTAGACGTCCATGATCAAGGTGTCAGAAAACTTAGTTTCTGGTCAGAGCTCTGGACCTGGCTTGTCAGCTGTTGCCTTCTTGCTATGTGCTGGGGATGGGATGGTGGGGGGTGGGGGGGGGGAGTCAGTTCTAATCATCTCTGATTGGGACTCCCACTCTTATGACTGCTTTTAACTTTTAAAATTTTTATTGGGGTGATAGTAACAAAGTTATGTAGGTTTCAGATATATTCTATATACATCATCTCTATATTGTATTATGTGTGTTCACCACCTCAAGTCAAGTCTCCCTCCATCACCATTTATCTTCCCTTTATCTCCTTCTACCTCCTCCACCCCCTTTCCCTCTGGTCATCACCATACTATTATCTGTGTTTATGAGTTTCTCTTTTTCTGCTAAATTCCTTCATTTTTACACCCAGCCCCACAACCCCCTGCCCTCTGTCAGATGGAACCGTCACTTTAAAAAATATATATATTTTTATTGATTTTAGAGAGGACGGGAGGGAGAGGGAGAGAGAAACATCAATGATGAGAGAGAATCATTGTTCGGCTGCCTCCTGCACGCCCCACGCTGGGGATCGAGCCCACAACCTGGGCATGTGACCTGACCGGGGATAGAACTGTGATCTCCTGGTTCATAGGTTGACTCTCAACCATCACTCTTGATATCGGTAACTCGCTTAGGATTAGTTTGCACTGGTAAAGTTGTCAAGATTTCAAATGGGGGAAAGCTTATTGAACTTTCATTTAACCTATATTTGAAATAAAAATAGTGCAGGTTCAGGTGATAGCTCCACGCCACCAAAGCACAAAAGTCTTTTTACATAACATGCAACCTTGTTATATGAGATTCATGAACTGCCTTCTCTTTGGTAACTGCCAGTGTGTTTAGATAATTGATCGTGTGTGCCGCCCCCGGGTTCCTACTGACTGTCAATTAAGTGTGTTCTTAATGTTGCTGCATGGAAATCCCTACAAGCGAAGACAGATGACAGGGTGGCTGGAGGGAGATAGGATTTGAAAAACATGACAAATGCTCCTGGCAACTCACAGCAGAATATTCGAATGTAAATCCCACTTTACATCAGCAGTGCAATATCTACCTCTGACAGTCCCGACTGCCTGCTGGGAGGGCCGTTGGAGAGAGTAGGTTGAATAAAATGCTGGGTTTGAACAAAAAATTAAAATCCTTATAATTAGGAATACCAACAAGTTCTTGATCATTTCATTCAAGTCTTGTGGGAGGCTCTGTTTGTTTGTTTTTGTGTTTGAGGAAAGCAGCAGGTCCGTGGCGAAAGCCATGTTATATGTATTTGGATGGGAGGGTGCCTGAAGGCAGTGGCCGATTCATTATTTCGGTGAATTGTTGCCTTATTAATGGGACGCATTGGTCTTCTCCTGTTTCAAATGACCAAGACCCCAAGTGACCCAGCTAACGCGGACCTGGGAAATGTGCTGGCTCCTGTAAGCCACCTGCAGGAAGGCAGGGGAGGGCCTGGCCGCCAGCCTGCACCATCGGGGCCCTCTGCTTGGATGTTTCCCTCTGGAACCCTCCTGCCAGCTTCCTTCCCTCAGACCACTCCCTCCATATGGGTTTACCTGGCTCACACCCTGGAGCTATGACTAGAGAAGAAAAAGGCTCATTTGACAACTTGAACTTGAAAAGTCCCCACACAGGAACCGGGGTTGCCCCATCTCGGACATCTGCCCATGGTTTGCAGTCACATGGGCAAGAGCTGAAAAATCCTGAGGTATACACCCTCCCCAAGGTCAATGCCATCACAGTAGTCAGGGGATTCATCTCTGTGGTCAGAAGAGGGAGAGGTCTGGGTGGATAAACACAGGAGATATTCCATAGAACAAAGATGATTTGGGTATTGTAAAAAAAAAAAAAAGGAAAAATTACCATCTTCCCATAATATTGCTTATGATAACAGTAAACGATCATTAATGTGGTACTATATATAGGATGTCCCCCCCAAAATGTATACACACACTTTGAATAATTATAAAGGCAGTGTTTATTAAAATACTTTTCATTTTCAAAATTAAACTATCAGCTGTTAAAGTGTGGATACATTTTTGAGGGACACCTGAATATTTTTCTCTTTTTGGGGAGCATACTGAATCAGGTTTGCTCATCCCTAAGTTCACTATTGCCCACCTTCAAGGGGCATGACTTTTAGGTGTGCTAAAAGGAGTGTCGAATCTCCAGGTTTCTTTTGCTATAGATAATTTGTACCCAAGATTCCCATTGGCCTAATTAGAATTGTTTCCCAACCATCAGGGAAAAACTACCACCTTTTTAAAGTCATTTTTTAGTTTGCAATTGCAGTTGACACACAACATTATATCAGTTTCAGGTATACACCCCAGTGATTAGATATAATGTAACTTACTAAGAAAACTACACTCTTAACATTATAACGGTTACTCTCCCACCCATGGGAAGCCGCATTAAATTTTCAAAGATATTCTCTGTACAGATTGCAGCCAGGTTGCATGTGTGAAACTATTGCTCAGGCAAGTACACGTGTCTGGGTAATTATGCAGCATTCCCTATTTATTTATGGAGCGTCACATTAAAGTTTAAAGCGAGCTTTATCACTGAGTGTAGATAGCCCATGCATGGCAAACAGCAGTCGCCTCTTCAGTCTGGCTGTTGAGTGTTAAACAAAGTCAGCTTTCAAAACCAGCTCTTTAGGATTTAAACACAAAGCTACCAAATTAAACATCACAGACCCTGCAATGCCTATTGCTCCCTGTGGCTAAGAGTCAGCGTGTGGAGTGAAATTTCACTGAATAGTTAATAGAAGAATCACCTAAGTTATTCAGGATAAAATGTTGGGTCTACTTTCCCTGTATTCTGGCATTTCTAGCGCTGATTTTTGTAATGTGGCTGGATTCTGCAATAGAGTCTGAGCCCACTGACCTATCAGTTTGTGAAATTCTGTGAAAAAATGAAAAGTAAAAGGACAATTCAAAATTGAGATCTTGAAAAATGCCCAAATATTCTATTTCATCCTTCACTAAATGTGCCAGGTCACCTGTTTTTCTTGCTGGAAACATGGAATCTGTACAAAAGTCAGCATGGCTCCTTAGAAAATCCAGCTGGAAAGAGGGGAGGTTCCTGGGCTGGGCGGGGTCCAGGACTGGGAAGTGAGCCCCTCACTGTGGCCCCACTGGTGGGAGTTGGGACACGCAGGTAATCACAGGGCTCCGGGTGCGTGGAGGTTGGCCCGGAAAGATGCTAAGCGAGCGAGTCCGCACACACGGCTGCACCACCTCCCGGGCTGAGCTGCAGGCTCGTTCGCCCAGTGGCTGGCCGGACGTCTGGCAGACGCACCACAGGTACATCCAGTGGGCACACAGACAGGAGGCTCTGAAGGAAAACGAAGCACAAGGGCAGGGGACGCAGAAGAAACGCTGCCCCAAAGCAGCTGGGGGCAGGGCGGCCTGGCAGGCGATCTCGGACCAGGAGGGACAAGGAAGATCGTGTGTATTTTACATTTCCTAGTATATTTTTAGCCACGTTAAAAAAGGCAAAATAATTTAATAACATATTTTACTTAACA
The DNA here is from genome assembly GCF_000147115.1 of Myotis lucifugus. NCBI lineage: Eukaryota > Metazoa > Chordata > Mammalia > Chiroptera > Vespertilionidae > Myotis > Myotis lucifugus. The sequence continues at coordinate 789,784 of NW_005871066.1, forward strand.
CCACGCGATATCCAAACTAACATAACGTTACTCTGTCATCAGTATGAAACGGTCTCAATGGGACCTTTTACCTTCCTTGTGTGTATGGACTAAGTCGTCACAGTGTCTGCTCTGCTTACAGCGTGTCTCACGCGGGTAGGCGAGGCGCTTTCCAGGTGCTCAGCAGCCCCATGTGGTGACCCTATTGGACAGCGCAGCGCGGGAAGAATAAACACGTAACCCTAACCTGTGCTACGTGCTCAGGAGATCCAGGCCCGAGGGCACGAAGGGGAGAGAAAGGGAAAGCCGCTTTGAAAAAGTAACACAAGCAGAAACCGAAAGTGTGGCTGGGCAGTGAGCTGGCAGAACACCCCCAAGAGTTTTCCCGGTGAAAGGAGAGACATTGCAAAAGCCCTGGGAGAGGCAAGGGCCCCGGGCGTTAGAGAAACACCTGAGAGAGCGGGCCAGCAGGGAGGCAGCAGGTCGGGGAAGGAGTGTGTGCAGGGAGGGGTGTCTCAGGGGTCACCTGAGAGAGGTAGATAACAGACACGTTCACTTGGAAGGCAGAGAAGGATTTTAACAATATAACTTTCAGCCACTCGTCTGCATCCAGCCCTGCCGAACCAGCTCCACAAGCCGAATCAGGGCTCTATCCCCTGACCTCCCACAGCGCAGGGTAGACCGGGGTCTGGACACCTGGCTTGGTGACGGTTTAATGTCTGTCTTCCTCAGTCATCTCTAACTTGCATGGACTTGGTTTTGGAGAATTCATTTTCTCTGCATCTGAGACAACCTTGATGAAAACCATAAAATAGGTGGGCCCAGCTCAAAAGACCTAAAGTTGGCCTACTATTTTGAAACATGGTCTTCTTCCAGAAGTAGTTCTTTTTTTTCAGAGTGAAATGTACAACAAAGCATCACAGTGCACATGAATAAAGGGTGTCACTACTGAATTCACTCCCAAGGGGACAGCAGGATTTCTAATTAGAGCTTCATGGGAATAATGAAGTTCAGAGGCTACAGAAACTCTAAGTGATGGCACTGTAGTTAACTAGTTATTAATAGTAGGAAAGGAGCAAAAGGTAAGGCCCGACATTATAGGCATGTCACTTGGGCAGCTTCACCAGGAAGCTGCAATGTTGCACTCCCCAGGGAACCACAGGCCCATCCCCTGAAGATCACTGGGGGAAGGGGTTTAGGAAAGGGGTGATCGATACATGCAGTGAAGTTGGAGTGGCTAGGAAAGGTACCTGTCAGTCACACCTAGGAACAGAGCTCACTGGCCAGAATGGGTGTGGCCACTGCAAGCCCACAAAAATGTGGAAATATACAATCGCCTAAACAAAGGAATTCTCTCTCTTGGCTCTTGAATCGCTCTCTGTGACTCTTGGCTCATAGGGTTCTCTTGTTCCTGTTTCCTTGTATTCCCCCATATAGCCCCTGGCCATGGGGACCCACAGGCAGGGGACTGATGGGCTGCAGCAGGCACTAAGCCAGCCTGAGGCTGAATCAGACTGTCCCAACATGGAATGGACTCTAGCCCTACTGAAGCCACATCTACACTCCTTCTATGGTGGGACAAGGGTATTGGGGTCCAGCCCCAGCAGGTCCAGGGGTTCCCAAAGGTGTAGGTGTGGATGGAGTCAGCGAAGAAGGAATGACATGGAGGCAGCGTTCAGTTGATCAGCATCCTAGCCAGGTTCTCTAGCCAGGTTCTAGCCAGGTTCTCTATTCTCCTGTTACATCTGTATTTATACCATTTGATTTTAATCCTATCCATTCTATTCCAAAGGTTAGGGCATTTGTTATCTCCATTCCAAGGTCACTACTCTATTGTTCTGTTAAGCTACAAGGAGATTATCCTAAGTAAAGATTATGTAGTTTAAGCATGATTGTTCATAGTTAAAGTGATTAACTACCCGCCTGGCACTTAGTTAAGGGGTTTTACTGATTTATTCCCTTCCTTAGTCCTGTTAATCCCTAACTCCAGGGAAAAATCCCCACCTGGGGAAACAACCTTTCTCGGAGAGGTGACCTTGGTTAAAACACATAGCGCTAAGAAGGGGAGCAAACATATTAAGAACAGTATGCCCTATACGCCAGGTCCCTTGAAACATATGCTGTGCAGATGTTTCTTCCCTGCAGCGACTGTGTCAAGCAGCAAGGATGGACTGGCTTCCAGCAAATTCCCCCTTTTTTATTTTTTAAATGATAGCGTGTGTAAATCAGCGGTCACCTCTCGGATTGGGTTGTTTAAGACTCGGAAGACCTGTTTGTGACTTTGCCAACAGGTCAGTTCGAGGCTTAACCCTATATCGGCTCCCCACACAATGGAACCTTGGAAACGTAGGGATGTAACTGCACAGAAATAAAAGTCACTCATTCTCCCATGCCAAGTCTCAGAAAATTCTTTTTTCTCTGGATATCGTAAGAATTCCACTCCCACAAGCAACAGATGGGGACAGGACCTCTCCCCACCAGAAGTATTCTATCATTAGAGTTTTAGTTGTAAATGATGACTTTCCAGAAATGATGATGCTATCATCTCTATACTGTCCCTTCAGATCCTAACTTTCCAGACTGCACTGCACAAGCATCATTTTCCTGACTGTATGGAACAATTGTTTACTTCTTTTATGTGTCCAATTTTTCATTACCATGCCAATCTCACTTTTTAGATTTAACACGCAATTTCAAAGCAGAAAGTCAACTCTAGTTTCTAAATTAATTATGGGAATTATCCAACTCTTTCTTAAGCACTGACAGGGCCTGCAATATACTAAACCTTTGAATGAGCCCCCATAAGCTTTGATTGAAATGAAAGGCTGTGGTTTTCCCCCGGTAGCTAATTAGTTTTATTCAGATAGCCACCTTTTGTTCATGAAACTAAAAGAGAAAAGAAATGTGTTTGAACCAATGCGAGGACAGGGTGATAAGCTCCCAGTAAATACATTATTCTCTGGCTTCTGTTAATGGAATATTAGATGAAGGGTTAGAAGTCTATTCCTCAGAAAGTTCATTCCCTCCATCCCTTTCAAATATTTTGAATCTCAATTCTGACATGAACTAGATTAGTTGAATTATACTCCCTTCTGACTTGTCAGTTCCTGCTTCCGTTTTTTAAGAATATCATCATTAAATAAACTTACGTGAGCTACCTAAAAACCAAGAGAAATTTCCAAGGTGGTCAGCATCCTCTCATGCATTACCAAACAGGGAATAGCATTGATTTTTCCACTGACAACCCTCCTCACCCAGCACCTATTATCTTTTGTACAGAGAGAAACACACACACACACACACACACACACACACACACACACACGTGCGCGCAGTGACTTCGGCTGACACAGCAGTCTAATGGTGGAGAAAGATAAAGAAAAGTGAGTAGAAAGGATGGGCCTTCCCAAGCATGTTGGAAGGCAAGTAACCCACCTCTTTCTGGTTATTGCTTTGCCAGCAGTCACCACTCAGATGCTGGTGCCGTTCATAGAGGGAAACCTGAACACTCACATTTCCCAAAGAAAATGTAAAATGGCTAAGTATGCTGTTAAAGGACTAGCAGGAGGTGTGAAATAAAATCCAACCCAACCTTCTTCAATCATGCTTAAACAGCAGAGATACTCTTTGGTGGGAATTGGCAAGGAAATAGAATACCGCCACCACTAGCAATGTATTCTGATTTATAAAAGACCAATGCTCAAGAAATCCTCTTTGTAACTTTTTTCACACCTTTTGCATTAATGTAGGCTTAAGTTCCATTAAGTCGGCATCCTCTCACGCATCACCAAACAGGGAATCTCATGATGCAAGTGCGGCATAAAGGCCACCGGCCACTGTCCTCTGCCAACGGCACTTTCTGCATTTGAAGTCAATACGTAAACTCCACCCAGCCCTCTCATCTGAGCCTGGAATGCTAACGGATCTCAGGGATCTTATTGGCCAGTGATTTCCCCCTGTACATAATAAACGTCTCTCTTTAATGTGCAAGGGGAGACATTGTCTCATTATGGTCTGACAGTTAAAAACACTGAAAGGGTGACACTATAGGGCCCTTATCTGTCAACATTTGACACGGATGTTTCTCTCCAACTCTTGGGCTTTCATTGCAGTTAGACTTTTGGTAGCTTCTTTTTCATCTCAGACAATTCTGGCTACCCTGTGTCTCTCGCTCACGTGGGCGTCTGAGGATGAGGGTGGAGACAGACTCGTCTCCTTATCCTGACTTCCCCAGCTTTCCTTTTATGTGGCAGGAGATGAATTACCTAGAACAGAAGCCAGCCTGACACTGGACTGGAGCCAGCTCCAACCTGGACAGGAAGCTCTGGCCATTGGCTCCGATTTTAGTTCTACTGAAACCCCAGCTGCACTTCTACGACTGGGCTAAGGGAGGCGGGGCTTTGGGAACCTAGGGCTGTAATTCTGTGCCAATAAAGCTTCCTACTGAAATATGGTAGCAATCATCTCAGGTAGAAACTATAGTTTAACTTTAACCCTGCTGTTTGGTTTCTGTACTTATTTGTTTGCTAAAATAATTGAAAAGTTATTTTGATTTTCTGAATCATATAAATTATCCCATTCGATTGAATACCCTATTGATTGTACTGTGAATATCCCATTGGTTGTGGTCATACTGGTCTTAGAAAGCACATTTTCTTTTACCTGGGAAGGACAGCACAATTATCCCAAGGTCAGAGGGCTCCAGTTAACATGTCCCTGTTGACTCAGTGTTCCAGAGACCTAAAAACTGTGATTTAGATAACATGCTGCTTCTGCTTCTGTAAACTGATTTTTTGCAGACCAGGTTCCTCATTCCAGACCTGAGGGCTCTAGATAATGTGTTTCTGTCAATTCAGTGATCCGGAGACCCAAAACTGTAATTTAGATAACATGCTGCTTTGCTGCTGTAAACTGCTTTTTTGCAAATCAGGTTCCTCATTCCAAACCCTGGGATGTAATCAATACCTTTGTGATCTTTGCCTATATAAACCTGGTGCTGTGGCCATCTTGGCACTATGAGATTTGGGGAATGGCTGCTCATAGTCCCAGATTTGCAATAAATGTGACCCTTTAATTCGACTTCTTGAGGCGTCCTTGTGTGATTCGCGGGGTACATTACAACACTACTAGACCCCATTTTTCAGGTCAGCAAACATCCATTCCACATATACTTTTAGATATGTTTTTTCAATCAGAAGAGAATCTATTTTTATTTTTCTAGAGGACAGAAAACCCAGCAGCTACCCCAAAGCTATTCCAGTCTCCAACTCTGGGCACTGTAACTCTTACCAAGACATAAATCGATCCTATTGCCCTCACAGCTGAGGTTGGCTTCAGCCCTCTGTAATGTTTAGGCATTCCTCAGGAAACCTCTCAATTGCTTTCTGAAAATGCTTGAGTCTGTTCCCACTTGCTACTCTATTTTGAATAAGACTCAAATGCAAATCAAGGCTAGAGTTGAAAATTGGTTGCCTATTCAACTGCCATTACTGCCCACTCAAAAGCAAATGACTCCTTTCTTTGCTAACAAAACAAAACTTGCAAAGCTATTTAGGTACCTGGAGACCTAAGTGGTTTTTAGGGCTGCCCCTACCCTCTCCCTGGTTAAGAGAGAGATTGAGATTTTGAGGAGACAGACACTAAATTCATCAGGCAGGAGTGATCAGGGTAGAAAAATGGAAAGACAAGTCCTTGAGGACATCATTGCAGTGCTAACCGACCCGACCTCTGGTTGTGTGAGATAGTAAATCGTCGGTCATTTCAAATGCTTTTAGTTAGGTTTTCCATGACCACAGCCCAAAGGTCCCTAACTTATCAAAAGCCCGTACTCGAGAAAAAAGACAAATTAAACTCAACCCGGACCGAAATAGTAATAAACCTAATGGAGCTGCGGCTGTACATGTGGCTGTGATTAGAGGACTGTCTCCAGCCCGTGCAGTGCCCGGGGCCTCTAGTAACCTTCTCCCTTTCCATCTCCACAAAAGCCTTGTCAGACATAGGAACTGAGGAGCCGCAGCGGGGAACACAGGCTAAGCTGGCCTGGTGCTGGCCTGGACCGCTCCCCCTGAACAGGGAGCTCTGGACACTGGCTCTGATTCTAGCTCCACTGAAGCCACAGCTACACTTCTATGACTGCCCAAGGGAGATGGGACTTTGGAGACCTAGGGGTGTGTTTCCGTGAATGTTGGGGTCCAACCCCAGCAGGTCCAGGGGTTCCCAAAGGTGTGGACAGAGTCAGTGAAGAAGGAATGACATGGAGACAGCGTTCAGTTGATCAGCAGCCTAGCCAGGTTCTAGCCAGGTTCTCCAGCCAGGTTCTCTAGCCAGGTATTCTAGCCAGGTTCTCTCTTTATTCCCCTATTACATCTGTATTTATACCAGTTGATTTTAATCCTATAAATTCTATTCCAAAGGTTAGGGCGTTTGTTATCTCCATTCTAAGGTCACTCACTACTCTATTGTTCTGTTAAGCTACAATAAAGTAACTGAAGGAGATTATCGTAAGTAAAGATTATGTAGCTTAAGCGTGATTGTTCATAGTTAAGTGATTAACTACCCGCCTGGCACTTAGTTAAGGGGTTTTACTGATTTATTGCCTTCCTTAGTCCTGTTAATCCCTAACTCTAGGGAAAAATTCCCACCTGGGGAAACAACCTTTCTCAGAGAGGTGACCCTGGTAAGAACACATAGCGCTAAGAAGGGGAGCAAACATATTAAGAACAGTATGCCATATACGCCAGGTCCCTTGAAACATATGCTGTGCAGATGTTTCTTCCCTGCAGCGACTGTGTCAAGCAGCAAGGATGGACCGGCTTCCGGCACGTGAAAATAAAGCTTTCTACTCTACCTCATCTTCCCAGGAAGGAGGGGTGCTCCAACAGTACCCCAAGAGCCCACCTCTATAAGCAACTGGGGGAGATGAAGTCCTCTCCTCACCTATGACATTCTTACCACCACTTGGTAGACGAGGAAAGCGAGGCACAGACACAGGACGGAAGAGCTGGAAGAGCTGGGACCGCAGGGTTGCGGTTACAGGCGGTCAGCCCGCAGGCTCTCCTCTCCCTGCACTCTCCCTGCGTCCCAATCACTCTGAATCCCAGGCACCAGATGCTCAGGCTTGTTGAATGAATAATACCTACCAGGTGTTTGTAGTAGGTGACACCACAATCTGTGACGACCCTGCTCTCTAGTCGTCATGGACCCAGGAGGTGAGGAGGAACTGATGGAAGAGTGAAGCCTGCAGCCTGATGGCTGAGCATCAACGTATGAACCAGGAGGTCACAGTTCAATTCCTGGTCAAGGCACATGCCTGGGTTCCTGGCTCCATCCCCAGTGTGGGATGTACAGGAGGCAGCCGATTGATGATTCTCTCTCATCACTGATGTTTCTGTCTCTCTCTCCCTCTTCTTTCCGCTCTGAAATCAATAAAAATATGTATTAAAAAAAATAAAGGAGTGAAGCCCGCAGACAGGAAGGCCCGTGGGGTAGGGTGACTCACAGGAGAGGAAGCAGCCTTAGCAGTGGGGTCATTTTCCAGGAGACTGATCTCCCAGCACTGCCACTGGTCTTTCACTATTTGTAAGTGTCAGAATTGTAAAAAGCAGAGGTTCCGTGTTCGTGGAGTATTTCCCATGTGAAATGTACAAACACTGTCAGGCATGCCACTGGTCTCCCTGAGGTTCCTGTGCTTTCAGCTCCGGTTCCGGGTTCCCAGGGCCTCGGGGCTATGAGCCCTTGTCCTCTGGGATCCCTGCACCATCTGCCCTGTTGGGCTCCCTCAAGAGACCTTCTCCAGGCACAGCCTCTGGGAAACTCCTCCCCGGGGCTGGCGGCCCCGTCAGAGCAGTTTTCATGATTCTCCCTGACATGGAAGATGGAAGGCTCATCCTCGGCCTGTCTCCTGCTTGTCCCCAGGAGCTGTCCACCTGCCGGGGAACCTGTGGGCCCAGGGCCAGGCTTCTGTTTACTTGTTTGCAGGGGAGGAGGAGTAATCAGGGGAGCGGGTGGGGATCTAGCGTGGAAGGAAGGGCAGGAGAATGAAGGGAAAGACTGGAGTGCATGAAAGGAAAGGAGGAAGGATCAAGGAGATAAAATCAGATTAAATGAAACTGCCAAAGGGTGTCGGATACAAAGGTGTTACAGTGATAACGTATCACATGTAGTAAGTACGTGTTGTAAAGGAACTAGAGGAAATTTGCTTCTGAGGAAGGAACTTGGGCCACACACACAGAAGTTGTCACCTCTTAGGAGAGGATGTAGATTTTCTTCTGCTAGTTCAGAGGGCAGAAGAAAATGTCAAGAAGACACCTTTCAGCCACTGTAAGGAAAATTACAAATACCCATCAGAAAATTAACGGGCTGGCTGTCTGACAGCAAATTTCCCACAACTTGAGGCAGTTAAACACTTCGGTAACTGCTTTCAGGAATCCTGCCCTGATCATGTTCTTAAATCGGATGCCCAATCCCCTTCCTGCAGCCCCCACAAGAGCATAGAGACTCCATTCCTGAACCCCCCATAACAAGAGAATTTCAAGTTGAACAACTGAAAACCTTAATGGGATAAATAACGTCAGAATAACTAAGGTCAGGCACAAAAGAGAATCTTAAAATGTTTTAAACATTTGCTAAAACTAAGACAAAAGACAGCAAATACAGATGCGATCAGCAACTTTTACTTAACTTAAATCGTAATAATTGGTCCTGAGATGCAATTTTCATACGATCCGATCCCTGGCTCAGGATCTTCCTTTTATTCGTGATCAAAGAAATATTTTAAATCAACTCCGCTTTGTTGTAGAACGATGCCCCGTGAGAGTCATTTTTCTTCCACACAACGTCCTTCTAGTCTCTTCTTCCCTCCCAGAGATCAATCTCTTTCTAATTTTATGATTCACGTTATCAACGTCTGTCTCCCAAGCCCAAATCTACCGCACGGCTGCAGAATAACGTCATGTCACAGAGAGCATGCTGTGTCATCAATTTGACACACCAGAGGATTCTAGAATGCAGCAGGGATCTCGGATTTGACTCCACCCACTCCTTTTGCAGGACTCCTGGCTCAGGTCCAGCACAGGAGGCTCTGAGACCCATGGCTCCCCATCCCTCGGCGCTCTCTCTGGAAGCCACTGCAATAGACCCCACTGATGCTTAACCTCGTGCTCACGCCCCGTTCTCCTCTCCCAAACTCCAGTGCCCGCCTCTGTCTAATTATCTTCCATGGCGGTCAGTCAACATTTGTTCATTCTCTGAATGAAATTCTTGAGATTACTGAGCAAGTATCGGAAAGTATGCTAGAATTTGGCTTTAGGGAAATTCATGGTCTGAAAGAATTAATGCATATGCTTTCCCAAGGAAACACGTCTCCAGTATGTTCTCCATTATGATAAAACACACACACACACACACACACACACACACATTAACTGTGGGTCCTAATTAACTTTATAATAAGACAGTTGCTTCTCTTTAAAATTAATTCAGTATAAGTTAAATAGTAACTGACACTTGTTTCTTTAAATTGATTGAGAATAAGAGACTGGTAGAAAAATGACAAGTCAAAACTAGTTTTTCATGAGTTTAGATGGTAGTAATATGGAGCTCAGAGTGTAGACTGCAGAATCCCCTCCCCACCGCCGGGAACCAGAGGCAGCACTTCAGAAGCTGGCATTTTAACAGGCAACTATGAAATGTACAAATATTCACACCAGGTTGGAGAAATAGTCTCTAATAGCCCCTCATCAGTTCAGGCCAGGTTCCGACCCAAATGAGTTCAGATCAGGAGAGTTTTGCTCGCAAATAGGTAAAAACCAACCAACTGACCAACCAAGCAATCCACAAAGGAATCTCAGTGATGGGACAATTTGCACTTTGGAACTGTGGGTAGGATGCTGAGGACCTGCCCCGTGAAAAGGGGAATGAATGTGCAGAGAAGCAAGAGAAGGCTTTACAGAGAGGGAAGCAAGAGGAGAAGAGCAGCAAAGGCATGTGCTGACGGAGCAATGCCTGAATGACCGCTCCTCGTCTCTGAAAGGGAGGAGAGCGCAACAACGCGGAGAAGAGGGAACCTCTGGGCCTGTGCACCCACCGCCAGGCCCGAGTGCAGAACCGACTAGGATGTTATAGAAGAAAAGGCCAGACCTGGCGTTAATGTCTCCCATCACTCTCACTTCATCCCCATTAAAGCGATGTGACTGTGGAGAAGTGAAGCTTCCCTGGATGTCTCAGTGAAAAGCCCTCGCTTCCGGAGACTTCTCTCCCTTGACAAGCAGAGAACAGTCACGTTTTCCTCATCCCGCACCTGTGGCATGTCCAGGGCTCATGCGGGACAATGGACCTCACTTCGCCGCATTGCCGTAGGGTAAGGACTAGGGAAAGAGGAGCCGAAGCACATGTTTACAGCAAAGCGGTAAGAAACCTATTTATGATTCAGTGCATATTCCGGATAAAATTAATAAAGATGAATGTGAAATATCAAACAGCGAGATAAATTCGTCATAGAGGAGAAGACAGATATTTACTGGCATATACAGAAGCTTAAGTTAACAGGCCACACAATGTTGACCTAGAACACGTTCTTCCAAAAAGTTGGGGTGACCATCCATCCATGCTCACTGGGAGCAGTTCCCATTTGCACCTACATTCCCGGGGTAATTACTAAGCGTGCCCCCTTCTCACAACCAACATGTCCAGATCTGGAGAGCCCATCACTGCGGTTGGTCACACTTCTATAGCTGGTCCTGAATTTACTGTGTTTGCTCTTGTCAAACCCAAGTCTTGTCATCTTTTGAGTTTCTTGCGGGCTCAGGGGATCCGATCCATCTTTGTTGTTTTCAATCATGGCTTTCGTCTTACATGCTGAGGGGGCCTTAGGTAACAAGGCCACAGCTTTTAAATGTGACTCTTTTTGAAAGAAAGAACAGAACCACATAGACAGACATCGAAATGCTCTCCGAGTATGACTTCCTCCCGAAGAAGAGAGAAATGGAATTCTCCTGAAAATACGGTTTGACTATCGGGCTCACATGTTTCTTCCTCAGTTCCTAGAGAGCGTTGACGCATGGCATCACTAGAAAACCATTTAACTTCTCTTCACTTGTGGCGAAGTCTAAGAATCCCTCTCAGAGCAGTTCTGAGGTCACGTCTGAGAGTGGGTGATCACTGGAATGCTGCAAGTGTCACGCTGCACAGGGACATGGAGCTTCAGCGACAGCAAGCCATCTCGCCTCCGGAACATTGTCTCTGCTGAGCCCCAGTGGAGAGCCCCCTGCACCAATAAGCAGCTGTCTCGTCTGCTCCGTGTGGATGAATTAAAAAGGAAATTGATGGCTGTAGACACAGAGTTGAACCTGAAGCCAATTTCACAACTTACATAAGCAGGGAGGTCCCCTGTCTCAACTGCTTTAAGGACCAAGTGGCCATAAGAACTTTCCCCTGATCCTAAAAATATTTTGGTGACTTCAGGGGAGAGCTGCATGGTCTAGTACAAGAACCATGGGTTGTGTGGCTACTTAAGTTTCAATTAATGAAAATGAAATAAAATTACACAGAGTTCCTCAGTGCCGCCAGCCCCCTTTCTGGTGCTCGGTGACCACAGGAAGCTGGTGATTACAGTATCAGGCAGCACAAATATAGACCCTTCCTATCACTGCGGAAAGTGCGAGTGGTCAGCGATGGGTAGATGGATAGAGAGGAAAGACGATTAGGATAGTTCAGCTCAGCTAAGGGATCTAGAGCAATACATCATCTTTCTTGTGATTAGCAAATGAATGCTACACTGTGAAGTTGAATCACTGACGTATTGGATTCAACATATTTATAAAGCAACTATTATTGATAGGCAGTGTGCTAGTTGCAGTAAAGAATTAAATTGTTGCAGCTCATGGTAGCCAACTTGAAGAGCTGGCTGTGGACAGGCATGTGTGGGGTTGTGGCATGAGAATAAACCCTAAGCATAAAGAGAATGGTTCAAGCACACGCAGGGCACCAGGGAGAATGAGCCATTTCCGATCAGCCAGGCTGCTGGGAGAGGGCTCAGAAGAGGAAAACATTCATTCATTCACTCATTCATTCACAAGGGCTCTTGAGGAGGGCAGGGCAAATCTGTCAGTTTTGTAGGGTGCAGTTAGGGTCTTGCCCACGATTCCCGAAGATAACCGGTCAGTAGGAGACTGTACCAGGACGAGAGCGAGGCTGCTGCTTGGGTCCCTTTTCTGCGGCACAGCAACCTACAGCCCAGAAGTTGTAGACTTAAAGGATTGGGGAAAGAACTGTAAATGGTAACAGAAAAACATTAGCTTTATCGAGCACTTTTTCATTAAGGGGCGAGAGTTTTCTCTCGTAAGGACACAACTTGAAGTTTCAATTTTCTTCTATTCCAAACTTTCCATTAAGTCGAGAGGTTTGAGGAAAAACATTCCCCAAAATGTGTATGATGCTTCCACAGGCAATGCCGTATGACAGTCAGGTGTGCGTAGGGACTAGCGCTGTGGGTGTTCCGAAAGGGGATCATTGGGGGCCTCCGCGGGCTCCGGCCCTGGCTGGGAGGGGGCGCATGGAGAGGCACCGGCACTTGGAGCCCGTCCAGCCTGGCATATGGCTGCGATGCCCTGGCGGTCGCAAAGGGCAGCCGAGGCCTCGCGCCGCTCAGAGCATTTCATAAGGCTCTTTCTTCAGGGAGTCGCCTTTTCAAGACTTCACTTTACCTGCTAGAGAGGGTGAGAGGAAAACACACTTTGCAAATGTATATTCGTGGTCAGATAATTTTTTTTGAAGGACACAAGGCTGTTTCTGCCGCAAAGCTGATAGTCATTTTAAACCATAAATGTCTGAGTGCCAAGTACAGAAGCAGAATAATAGTTCATTATCCGAACGCCTAGCGCGGGTCAGGCCTGCGATGCTGGCTCTCGGGCACACGCGGAGGTAACGGTTCTATGGTTCTGCTTTACGGCGCAGGGTGTCTGTCTTTAGTGCTTCATCTGCTCCCTCCAGGCTGAGAAATCCCTCCCAGAGTATAAAGCAGACAGATAACAGTGGCCTTGGCCGCACAGGGACTGTAGATCTCTACGGAAAGGAGCCAGAGACAAAGCAAGACCTGCTCAGTGGGAGAGACGATACCTAATCTGCAGTCGGCCATCTGACCCCTGGCCCTCTGTCCACTCGCGCCCACCACCTGGCCTTGCTGCAGCTTGAACATGAGAAGCTCGGCAGCTTCAGAATCATCACACTTGTGCGTCCCTCACCCCGAAGCACGATTCCCTTTGGCCTTTCAGACCACAACGCACTTCAGAGAGAACTTCCCTCACCACCGCACCCCCCTCTGCGGCTTCTCCAGCATTTAGCACCGGACTCTGCCTCCTCTCCCAGGAGACGGTGAGCTGCAGGGGGCCGGCTTCCTGGCTGTGCCCATCCCCTGCTGCAAGGAGAGCGGTCTCAGGGCCGGGGGGCAGCAGGCACCAAATATTCGCGCCATGAACTGGTGGAATGAGTAATATTTATCACATTCACTTTCCCACTTTGTGTTTTAAGGTGAACATTTCTTTCCTGTCCTGCCTTATGACAGCTCAGAAATGCAATCTGAAGGGGGCAACTGGGAAAGGGGAAGGAAGCTATGCAGTTCTGTCCTTGGTCTATTTCATTCAGATGGAAGGTGCGAACTCCAGGTGAGCTCATTTGCCCAAGACTACCTGGCAGTGGTGGAGGGGGATTTCTGGGCTCAGAAGAACGACTATTTGCGCATGATGATCCATTTGAAGGTGAAAACTAGCCTCTCTTTACTTGGGAGGTGTGGCCGCCATGGCTGCTTCTCCAGAAAGAGTAAGGGAAGTATTGGGGAGGCTTAGCTTTTCCATCCCTCCAGGGCCCCTTTGTAAGGAATAAGGATTAGAGGCACAGATTCAACCGTATCAACAAGGCGATGGGATCCCCACGGATACGGGTTCTGGGCCCAGATTATGAAGATTTCTGGTCATCCTTCCCCTGCCCTGGGGCTGCCAAGGGTGGGCATCTCATCATCTTTGGAAACAGCCCCTTGTGGTTAAACGTATCTAAAGCCCTTCCGCGCTGCCGACTCCTGGTCTGTTCTCCAGGAGCATTTCTATGTTTAGCTTTGCTTCCTGCCACTAAGAAGCATAGCTCGTTCCCCAAGGACACGTAGCAGCCTTTACCCTGGGAATGGCACCTGGAAGCATCTGTCCTGAGGGAGCCGCCTCCGGTGCGGGGTGTGCGGCAGATTCGCCAGCGCGTTTGGGGGCACTGCCTGATGTTCAGAGGGACCGCGCGAAGTGGAGCGTACGGTTCCTCTGTCACACGTTACAGCGATGTGAGCCTTGCTTGAGCTGGAAGACACGCGGTTTTTGATCTCTCCCCTGGCAAGAGATTACATCCCGTAACATGTGCTTGGTAATTACAGATCTTCGGTGGGCGCCGCTGCCATATGCACAGCGCAGCCCGGGGGCACCGTTTCAAGGTCACAGAGGCACGGTTTGTAGGTGAATCATTTCTAAGCGCCTGGCAGCCTTGTCTGTCATACTCGGCTCTGCCTGGTGTTTCTGTAACAAACTTTCAAGTTGCTAAGTGATTAAAAATATATATATTAATGCCAGAGTATCTGAGATATTTCTTAAGAACTATCACCAAATGTCACACGTTCCTTAGAGGAGGAGTTGGTAAGAGCACAAAGAATGCTAAGCAAACGTCTTTTGTGAGATGTACAGTAGAGCGAGCTTGTGAGTCATGAGGACACAGGAGCATTTTTGTTCTTGCCGACCAGGGCAATTTGCCTTTTGCAAGATAAAGCACCAGATGAGGTGAAGGGGGTCAGATATCTTTCTTTGTTTAGTCCTACATGGTCATATTATAAACATGAGGACTCATTCATTCATTCATCCATTCATATTTTTCTTTATTTTTAAATTTAATCCTCATTGTGACCATGCAAAGTATGTATTATACTAAAAACAGACTAGTGAAATAGCTGAGAGCATAAGCTCTCAGCATGAGAGTTTGACAAGTCTAGCTTAAAATTATGGCTCTGGCCCTAATCGGTTTGGCTCAGTGGATAGAGCGTCGGCCTGCAGACTCAAGGGTCCCAGGTTTGATTCCATTCAAGGGCATGTACCTTGGTTGCGGGCACATCCTCAGTAGGGGGTGTGCAGAAGGCAGCTGATCGATGTTTCTCTCTCATTGATGTTTCTAACTCTATCCTTCTCCCTTCCTCTTTGTAAAAAAACAATAAAAAATATTTTTAAAAAATTATGGCTCTGGTACTCTCTAGCTACGTGACCCCAAAGTCACTAAACTTTTCTATACCTCAGTTTCCTCATCTGTGCAATGGGGACAATGACAGAACCTCCTCATTGAGTTGTTAGGATTTAATGAGAGCACTAATGACAGTATTTGACACATGATAATTATTCAATATAACCCATTATTTCTATGGTAATTATTTTACAGATGAGATGACAGATTTAGAGAGGTAAGGTAACATAATTCCCCCAAGATCCCATTGTTCGCAAGTGGATGAAGTGGGATTTGAACCCAAGTATCTCTGACTGCAGAGGTCATGTGTTTAAATTTGTGTTACAGCACAGAGAAGGTGAGAGTAGACTAGTTACTCTTACGGGACGATTGTGAGGATCACCTGCAATACTGAATGTGAATCCATATTGTCAAGTATAGACAACTTTGTGCAAAAGTGAGCTATTTTGATGGAGTAGATTTTACATTCTATGCTGACCCTAAAACGAGCCTGAGAACTGCCATGGCAGAAATTCACCAGGTCCATGTCCTCCTCCTCCCAGGCACACAGGTAGACTGTAGTTGCCACCCTTTCTTGCACTAGGTGTGCCATGTAACTGAGGCCTGGCCACTGGAGGGTGGGCAGGAATGTTGAGCGTCATTTTCAGGTATGGCACACGAAATCTTCTACGTGTAATATTCTTTGTCTCCTTTCCACCTTCTGCTGGGGGGAAAGGAGATGAGATCGCAGGCCATCTTCAGAGTATACTTAGACAGTGGGAATCCACATGAAGGAAGGAAGCTGAGTCGTTGAATCACTGCTCTGGGAAGGGCCACCCCCTTTCAAAACCCCCACTTTGGAAGCCATTTGAAGAAGAAACATACTTCTATTGTGTTTGGAAACGAATATTTTGGGATCTATCTGTTATAGCAGCTGGTGTTACCTTTGCTGGTACAATTACCCAGCACCAACCTCCTGGGATAGATAAGTTGTCCACCTGGGACACATGAGATATCAGTGCAACTTCTTTTATTCAATAGCATCTACACAATCCCTTCAGGGCCAGTGATAATTCTGACACCGTTGTGATACGTGTTTCACCTTGCCATCGATGTTTTATAAATACTTGAAACATATCTTTAAACATTGATTCATAGTCAGGAAAGATTTTAAGTCACCTAATTTATCACGAGTTTGTGTCCCAGCGACAGCATCCCTATGGGTTCAACAGGAACCTCACTATTGGATTGTTGTGCTATGAGGTCACATCCATCATTCCTTCTAGGGAGCACAAGGCAGAGAACAGGAATGCAAGGCACCCAGTCCCTGCTCATACCCAAAGGCAGATGTGTTCTGGCCCATCCTTGTTTCTGCTTTAAGTAAATTTTAGTTGACGCAGGTGTTCTCAAACATTCCACCCCAGCACTCCCCATTGTAACTTCCTGCTCCTCCACACCTCCCATCTGTGTTATTTATCTGGTCCCTGAAGCATTTGAGTTCGTGTCCCCTGGTTGGACTTGAGATCAAAGGACTAGGTTCAATCCTCAGATCTTTACCTTTCCAAGTTTTGTGACCATAACTAAGTTTTGTAATATTTTTTAATTTTCTCATCTATAAAATGGGTTTAGGAATTTTGGCCTCTTTTCTGGACAATAGCTAAGAAACATAAATGGGATACGGTGCTATAGAGACTTAAGGTGTGAGAATTGTTACTAGCGTCACACAAAATATTTTATTACATTTTTCCATGAGAAAAATCTTTGAGGTATTTGAAGAAAATGAGAATGTCTTCCTGAGGCTTTTCCTCTCAAGTCTAAAATGTCCCATTTCTTTCAATTATTCTTTGAGTGACATTATTTCAATGTTGCCTATAGTTCTAAGCCAGGCTTGTAGCATAAATGTGTGTAGTAGGCTCAGTGTGGATGAAGGCAGAGAGAAATGCCATGTCCAGTATAGAGACAGCAGCCAATGTTTAGTTGATTGTTAGCAGGTGGCAATATTCAGTTGGCTGGGTCTTCCAATTTCTCAAATGTAGGAGGCAATCAGGATTTATATGTAAAATCTCCCAATTTTTAAATGTTAAAAGTTAATTCATTTTTTGACATTGACCTGCAGGCCTCTAGTCTCAAATTCCCAGGCCTTGATAAACACATATTTTGGAGTCTATGTGCAGAAATTCATCCACATATGGATGGTCGACAATTCTAAAACCATTTATCAACTATCAACATGGTCAATTTTTCTTAAATCCTCACTTGGGGATATGTTTTTATTGATCTTAAAGCGAGAGGAAGGGAGAGAGAGAGAAACATTGACCTGAGAGAGAAACAACCATCCGTTGCCTCCTGTATGCACCCTGACCACTGGGGATTGAACCTGCAACCTAGGAATGTGCCCTGACTGGGAAGTGAACCCCTAACCTGTTGGTATACAGGATGATGCTCCAACCAACTGAGCCACCCAGCCAGGGCTCAAAAATTTTTGGGAGATAAATTGTAATAATTAAAATGAATGATCTCTATTTAACTTACAAGGGAGAGTTTCAGGAAAGACTGTGCCCCTGTTTCCCTTCTCTGAAGGAGAGTAAAGCCTAACTTCCCAACGTGTCAACACTCAATCTTGCTAAGGGCATATTTTCAATGACTCGCCAACATTCAAACGTGGATGGTCTAACGCCCGTGGTCGGCAAACTGCGGCTCGCGAGCCACATGCGGCTCTTTGGCCCCTTGAGTGTGGCTCTTCCTAAGCCTTAGGAGTACCCTAATTAAGTTAATAACAATGTACCTACCTATATAGTTTAAGTTTAAAAAATGTGGCTCTCAAAAGAAATTTCAATCGTTGTACTGTTGATATTTGGCTCTGTTGACTCATGAGTTTGTCGACCACTGGCAACCACCTTGGTCACCCTCCCCTCTAACATCTTCAAGTGCTTTGCACAGCCCACCCAGTGCTGAACAACTCTCCCATCCTGTCTTGGTTCAAGAGAGTTGGGATCAATCTCTCTCCTCTGCTACAACGGCATTCACTCCCATTACAAGAGCCTTGAATAAAGTCTTCCTTGTGTGCTTAACTCCATCCATCGCAACTTCCTCTCACATGATAATATCATTAAATAAACAAATGAGCACCCATATACATAGGCACTTAATGAATAGTGTTATTTTAAAAAATAAGTTTTGGAAACTAGGATGAAGTACCTAGGCTTTCTATGTTTTATTCTTTAAGAAACAATTTGATTCTTTGTCTTGCTAAGGGCATATTTTCAATGACGCGGACATAATCTTTAAAAATTCAAAGACAAATACTTTCAAATAATGGCGATCTCCGGTACAGAGTAGCTGATTTCAGCAAAGCTAACTTTGTCCTCGAGTCCTTTTATTTTAACGAAGTATTATTAAGACTGCCCTTTTGGTAGAGGTTCTCGTTTTCTTACTAGCCCTGTATCTGTGGTGTTCTTTTGAGGTGATTGTAACAGAAACAAAGAATTTTTGGAAAATGATTTGGTACAGTTTGAAAAAATATATATATATATTTGGAAATATATATATATTTCATATTATATATATATATATATATCATATTAGTATCACTGCCAATGACCAAAGTAATTCAGGAGATTTCAGGCTAAAGGATACTCATCTCTTGATGACACTGCAGACAGATAAGATTACATGTTGTTCATACTGTTAAGGAGCTTTGCACCTTTTGGTAACATATACTGTAAAAGTGATGCTGCCTGACCCAGTGCCAGCAATTGTGATCATGGCAGGTATGTATGGAGCTAAAATGGTACAAAATAGGAGTGTCAAAAGTACCAAATGGTAACTGAATTGTACACAAACTCTTCTTCTTTGAGTTGCTGGAATGTCCTTGAATTAACTTTAAAATTAAGTGCCTTTCTTTCTAAACAAGTGTAAGCAGCTGAACCATAGACCTTGAAGGTCCCATGAATTTTTTCCTGTTTTAGAGTTATCGCTAGAGTAAAGTTTTACTTTTATGCATGTATGGACAAATAATATCGGCAGAATGAGACAAGTTTAACCACAAATTCAATTTTTCAATTTCATGAATGTAGATTCAGAGACTTTTCTCACATAAATAGATGGGAATGAAAGATTATTTTTACAGGAAGGAGTTCAAATTTTTTTGAATATCCAAGTTATAATGGAAAAAAATGACACTATGATCAATCATTAAAAATAAACTGACAACTCAATTAGGTCTTCCTTTTGTTGAAAGAATTGCAAAAACGTGTATCCAGTTATTAGAATCATTCACTTTCTAACGCTTAACATGTTTGATTTTTAAAAATTATTTGGCCAATGGATTTTACAGTGTGTAGGAACGTGCCATGCTAAGAGTGGAGATTGGTAAAATATGCCTTTCTTCTATGAGAGGGAATAAGGCAAGCAGATCAGTTCTGGAAGATCTAGAATGGAAAATGATTCCCCTGAAACTACCTATGCCTCAGGCTTACTGGTAGTAGCAGTCCAAGAATAAAAAGCAGCCCCTAAAATCTCTGGGAGAACTCCTTGCTTGTACCTCAAACACCTCTGTAGTTGAATTAGAATTCATGATTGAATTAGAATCCATAACTATTTGTATTTAAAACAAAAAGATCCCCAACAGATTGTGGCAATGACTCAAGTTGGAAAACCACTGAAATAAAGGAGCGACAATGAGCTCTGGGCCAGATGGAGGCCGGGTGCCCATCTTGGTCCTACTTCACGGCTTAGCTATGTGATTCTGGGCAACTCTTCACTCCTCTGAGCCTCAGCCGGCCCGACGGTATACTAAGGATAGCAGCCACCTTACAAGGAGGTCTTGTTGGGAAGTTTAAGTCATATAACATGTAAATCACCTATAGTGCCTGGCACATGGGAGGCCTTCAATAGGTAACGACTGCAGTCACTGCCACTGTTGTCATCATCACCATCATTTCACTGGCTGGAGTTACTCCACAGAAGTTCCTGCTACACACGCCATAATGTCATGGAGAACAAATGGGTAGGAGAGGCCCAAGTCATCTTCACTGTGCTCTCCCCGGGACGTAATTATGGGGGAAATCAGACTGACTGCATGGGTCTGAGGGAATTACACAGGAGAGAAGTCAACACTCGAGCAAAACTCAGTACTTTCTCTCAAAGGAGGAATTAGAAGTAATGAGAAACCAAAGATTCAGATATAAAAAGCCCTAAATATTTAAATTATCTCACCCAGTGGACATATGCCAGACCATCATATAATTTCAGCAATTTGATCCCATTTAGGAGATTTAATGACCTTCCTTTAAAAATCATATAAAAATTAAATTCAATAAAAATTAATGTATGCTCATATCTTCCTAACTTAATGAGAAAACTAAGATTTAGCTATAAAGGTCTCCAATTTGATTTAAAGTATATATGGCTGCCACAGGAAAGCGGAGAAGAAGTAAAAAATCTCTTAGTCTCAGGAAGAGGTAGGCACTTAAATTTAGAGACTAAATGAGAGCTAAGGGAAATCCATTTCTTTAATTAGAATCTCATCAAAAGCATGTTAGTCAGACGATAGCAGCAGATGAAGGATTTAGATCTTTACATGCTAAAATACTGGATTAATAAAGCCACAGGATTATTCAGTAACAATTTATGTGAAGATGATATTCAAGAGTGATCCAACAATAGCCAGGAAGAAATTTTCCAAAGAAAAAAGTTCATCTGTCATTTGTTTCATTGATTATTAATACAGGGATATTAAATATTCAAGATGGTAATGCAAAGTAACCCCCTACAATGTAAATGTTTAATTGCCATTCAATTAAAAACTAAAATTGCTCAGCCAGCGTGGCTCAGTGGTTGAGCACTGACCTATGAACCAGGAGGTCACGATTCGATTCCTGTCAGAGCACATGCCCGGGTTGCGGGCTCCATATCCAGTGTGTGTAGGAGGCAGTCGATCAATGATTCTCTCTCATCATTGATGTTTCTGTCTCTCTCCCTTCTTCTATCCCTCTCCCTTCTTCTCTGAAATCAATGAAAATATATTTTAAAAGAACACAAAAAACTAAATGGTCAAAGGTAAAATAAAATAAAAATAAAGAAACTAAATGGCCAGGGGTCTGGAAGAGAAACTGCAGACTGACATGGCAGTGATGACTTCGCAGGACAATGTGCTCCACCATTGAAGAAGGGAGAGGGATGTCAGTGGTTTAAGTGGTTTAAGCTTGAAAATCAAAACAGTAATCTCTGAAGCATCCATGTTTGGCAACTTGGAAGTGAGTATATGAAGCTACATGAGCAAACATAGCTTACCAGCTGAGGTTTGAATAGTCCAAAACATAAAGAATAAATGACTCAAAATTTATTCTATCACAATATAAAACTGAGAATAGGTTTGCATGCTTTATTAGTTTATATTCTTGCCAGTTAAGATATTTTTGCCATATATCTTCATTGAGGTCTACCTTATTAAGCACGAACCCTTAGTAAGTCCCTCTAAAAAAAATTGCTCTCTAACTTTCATGGTGGAAGAACTATATTAAAACCTCTTTATTCAGTGAATTTAGTTAAAATAATATTCCTGGACAAATAAAGGACTCCTATGGTGATATGTATATAAAATTCTAATTGAAGTCTTAGAGTAGGCTCTGGCATGACCTCAATGAAAGTATTTTATTGCCATTAAAACTATGCAAACAACAAAAGCTCCTATCTTCTTTGGGCTTCAGCCTATAGGAATTAAGAGCTGTCGTAAAGAGAGGACTATCAATTGGCATGAAGCCTTCTTAGCACGGTGAGCATAAAGCTGATAACTTGGCAGTCTTTGAAAAGAAATGGCCTCTGACTGTGAATAATAATGAGGAATGGACGAAGAGAGTGGAGAAGGTAAGATGATGCAAGTACAATCGCTCACCGTGTAATACAAGCAGGGAGAGAAAATCAGCTCATTCTTATAAAAGTTCTTGTGAACCTATTGAGACAAATTACATTTGCAAGGACTTCTGGGAAGATGCTGACATGGAGGTGCCAGGAACGCTGTCCAACTACTACTCAGCACTAATTTTCTAAAAAGCAATACATTCAAGAATGCATTTCCTGTCTGTTAATAGATTCCTTACAATTTCTCTCCATTTAGACTAGATTCACTTACTTAAATTTAATTTATAAGAAGTTTAATGTTAAATGTACAAAACCAAATATTAAAAACTGCTTGAAATCATTAGAGAATGACCAAAACCAGGCAGAAACTGAAGTGTGTTAATCTTTTTGTAATTGAGGTATAATTGACATATCTATACATATAAAACCCTAATATGCAAACAGACCGAACAGCAGAACAACCAGTTGCTATGACATGTGCTGACCACCAGGGGGGCGTGTGTGGAACATGGTGGGCATTGGCAGCAGGCGGCAGAGCACACATGTTGGCCACGGCGGGATGGTGGAGCAGGTGAGCAGGGGTGCCAGATCAAGGCGGGGCACCGGGCGCTGTCATCGGGCGAGCCTCTAGTGGTTACTGAAATGTAAAAGCCTTTTCATCTGGAGGAGAGGCTCAGACCTCAAGAACATCTGACCCTTGCAAACGGCAGCATCTGTGGCCGAGTTGCATATTGAGGGGTGTAGAAAATACGCTGAAAAATATCAAAGTTCCCGTCGGGTTCCCTGGGGTGGTTTCTGAAAAAGCAATTTAAATGACACCCACTGAGACAGAATCAGAGATGTTTGGACACGAACTGGGGGCGGCACTGTGAGGCCGCCGGTGACCTCCACTTAACCTTGTCTCGGTCTCCCCGTCTCAGCGCACGCCTGCGGCCTTGAAGCCGGCCCCTGAGGAGGCAGAAGGGACTGCCGCGCCATGGATGCCAGCGTGCCCTGCGTATTTCGGGTTATCCTGCGGGATCCGAGCGCAGCTTGGGCACACAGGGAGGCTGTTAAGGGAGGTATCATCAGGCCGAGTGAATTTCAGGCAGCCTCGTCCCAGACTCTTCATGAGGCATCCTGCCGAGGGGTGTGTAGTGGCCTATGATCAATTGGCCGCTTGTTGAAAGCAGCCACCCTGAGCCCTTTCAGGACGGTATGGAAACAAATGGCTGAGCTCATCCCCCAACCTCTTTCATCTCCGGGGGAGAGGCTTTCGCCCAGTGCACTGCGGGAAGAGATTCTCTGGAAAAGAAAGAACAGAGGATGGTAGGACTCTAATACTTCCCGGGCCCGTCCACACTACACAAATGACTCAGGCCTCAAGCTGGTCCCCGCGGAGGCAAGCAGTTTATGCAGACACTTTGCCGCGGGCAGTGTCTTCTAGCTGTGAGGAGGTGTATGGGAATGAGCTCGGTGAATTACACATTTCCTAAATGTCTTGCCTTTCTGTCTAAATTCCAATACTCGGAGGCAGTGCTGGACGATTTTAGTGACACATGGGCCACTGCCCTCCCTACTTACCTGCGGTTGTGACGGAGTAAGTCATGGTCTATTCCTCCCAATTTCCTCCTTGCGATGTGGGAGAGGTTTCCACATTTTTCATAGAAACTAGGGATTGCATGCAGGCGGCAGTCGTAAGTGTCTGAGACCAGCATTTTCCAGGATTTGCAGGCACCATAATATGCCCTGATCTTGAAACTCTGAAACCGGTGGTAAAATGACAAAAAGACTGTATGGCTTATTGCAAGGTCTTCTGTGACCTTATCCCTAGAGATGTGATGGCGAAGGGAACCTTCCTTTAACAGATGTCACTGTAACCCACACAGAGTCTCTGGTACGTTTTCCACGCTTCGGGGAATATTTCCTGACTCCACTTCCCATTTCCACCAGAAATTGCTGCATGTTTTCTGGGTTTCATATTCAAATGCTTATCTTTTTAAAAATATATTTATATTGATTTCAGAGAGGGAGAGAGAGATGAGAGAGAATCATTGATCGGCTGCCTCCTGCACGCCCCACACTGGGGATCAAGTCCACAACCCTGGGCGTGTGCCCTGACAGAAAATCGAACCCTGACCTTCTGGTTCATAGGTCGAGGCTCAACCGCTGAGCCATGCTGGCTGGGCTCAAACACATATCTTGATCCTGTCTCTCTACCCAACTTTCCCCTTTGATGGGCTGTCATACCCAATTCATTTTGCCTTTCGATGCTTTACCAGATCTTAATATTTTTATTTATTTGCTTCAGAATTTTCATGCAGTGGAAAGCATAAGAGGCAGTGCCAGGTCCTGTTCCCGTGTGTGCACCTCCTTGATCCTGATCCCTTCCTCCCAAGCGGTAGCTGCTTCCGGGGACGTGATAGTTGCTCTTCTAGCCATGTTTTAGGTCAATAGTACTGAATTCAAATGTATCCACAGGCTGTCATATGACTTTGCTTTGCAGGTTTACTGAATCCATTGCTAGGCAATATGCTTTTCAATTCCAGCATTATGTTTTTGAGATTTATCCCCATTCATTGATGTAATCCTATTTTAATTGCTGCATTCAGTATTACTAAGTCATAAGTTGTCCATTCTTCTGTTAGGGATATTTGAAAACATGATCTTGTTATGATGAAATAATATGACAATGAAAAGCCTTGTGATAGGTTTCCTTGCACAGATGTGCAAGAGCTACTGCATCCTATGCCCAGAATTGCTTGACTGAAGGGTCAATGCAGTAATGCACATTGACTTTATTTGTTGCTACCAGAACACTCAAGAGTATATTTGTGCCAATTTATAAACACAGAAGCACAATAGAAGCACCACTTCTCCAAAGCTTCTCCAAAACTTTGTTTTGTCTGACTTAGTTTTTGCTAATTTGTGGCCTGGGAAATTGTGTATGTATGTATGTATGTATATATGTGTATACATATACACATACACATACACATACATATACATATACATATACATATACATATACATATACATATACACATATACTAGAGGCCCGGTGCATGAAATTCATGCACTGGAGGGAGGAGTCCCTCAGCCCAGCCTGCCCCCTCTCACAGTCCGGGAGCCCGCAGGGGATGTCCTACTGACGGCTTAGGCCCGCTCCCCCTGGGCCTCCCTCTGCAGGCTGATCAGGGGAAGGTGCCACCCCCATCACCCTGCTGCTGCTGCTATGCCAGCCACCAAGGTGTTTTCATCAACATGGACTCCAGTCCCTTCACCACAAAAAAATGACAACTTTCTTTAAGCATTTTCAAATGTTTCTTTCATAGGATATGACATTTCTTTCTTTCTTTTTTTTTTATCCTCACCTGAGGATATTTTTCCATTGATTTTTAGAGAGTGTGGAAGAGAGAGGGAAAGACAGAGAGAAACATCAATATGAGAGAGACACTTCGATTGGTTGCCTCCTGCATGAGCCCTGACCTGGGCCCTGGCCAGGGAGGGGCCTGTAACTTAGGTACATGCCCTTGATCAGAATCAAACCAGACCCTGTGGTCCACAGGCCAAGGCTCTATCCACTGAGACAAACCGGCTAGGGAAGGATATGACATTTCTTAGCCCCTTCAGCAGTGGACCTTCATTTTTTCCTCCAGGAGTGAGGTGGAAAAACCCTAGATCACCTTCTTGGATTCTTATTACCAAAGTTATCAAGAACACTGAGAGTGGTGAACAGGGAGCTTAGCCAATGAGCTGTAAGAAAAGGTGTTTCCTCTGCAGCTCACGTGCAGAGGCGGGCCTGCTGGGGGCTGTCTCCCAGTAGAGGCAGCCTGGGGCCCTGCCTCTCGGCTTCCGCTCCCTCTGTGGGCCTGCTCCACCCTGCTCTCTGCAGACTTGCTCTTCCCTGCTGCACTGGCAGGCCCTGCTCCATCCTGCTCTCTGCGGGCCTGCTCCGCCCTGTTCTCTGAGGATCCTGATCATGGCTGTGGTGACTGGCGGGCCCTGCTCCATCCTGCTCTCTGCAGACCTGCTCATCACCATGCGACTGGCAGGCCCTGCTTCCTGTTCTCTGTGGGCCCTGCTCCGCCCTGATCATCGCCGCGGCTACTGGCAGGCCCTGCTTCCTGCTCTCTGCACACCTGCTGGTTGCCTGCGCCATCCATGGCTTGCCTCACCACACAGCAGTCCCCGTCCCCCCCATCTGCACGCGCAACCTATAAAGAGGTAATATGCAATTTTGTTCGGTCGTGACCATAACAGAGTCCCAGACAAATTTGCATATTACCTCTTTATATATATAGATATATATAGATATTTAATTGCACATCTCAAATTCCTCAAACAGTTTAATTTTTTGTCTTTCTGAATTCTCTCTTATGTAAATGGCCTGTTCTTATAATTTTCAAATTTTTTCTAATGAATTGTTTTTCTTTGTTCTTTTATTTATTTCAGGAGTCCTTTATAAATTCTGAATACTAATTCTTTGACAGTTTTATACTAGCAAAATATTTTATCACAAACAAAACATGGATATGCAACTGTTCTGTTTTAGTCTTGCAACACCTTCAGTCATCCAAAATGTTAACAGTATTTTAGAAGAACACATAAACTTAAATGTATATGTTGCCATATTCTTCCATCAGTTTTATCTCCCTAGAGCTTAACCATCTCTCTCTCCCTTGGGCTGAGAGAGACGGTTACTTAAATTAGTACATACTGATGTGGAAAGAAATTCTAAAACTTTTTATTTAGTATGTACCTTATTCCTAGTTACCTCGAGTGGAGATTAAGTTATAAAGATGTATTACTGCATTACATTTTCTCATTAGAAAATAGTGACTGTATATGCCATTTTTTAAAATTGGAATTCCCTCTCTTAATAAGACATATAACATGAATGAATCTTGGAAATATAATATTAAGGAGAAACTGTAATATTAAATTGAAATATAGCATGACTTTCCACAAAATTAAAACAACTAATACACACACACACACACACACACACACACTCCTACCACTTTTTAGGGGAAAATACATGTATGTAATAAGTTAACTAAAAGAAGGCAGGGAATGACGGTGCAGAGTTCAGGTTACAGGGGAGGCAGCAAGACGAGTCCTGTGCACTCTATAGTCAGATGACAATTATCCTCAAGGTTCCAGACTCTATTTGGATAAAGTGCTTGTGACAACATTACAAATAACTAAGTAACTGACCAGATGGAAGCCGTGTGTGGCTGATGTGGAAATCACCTGCAAAGATTACAGGTGTACTGAAAACCCAAACTCAGTCCATACAGACACGCCCAAAAGAAAAGAAAACCCTCCCAGTTAGACTGACGCCTGCTGAAAACCAGCACCTCGGGCAGAGACCGGACAATAGCAGGCAGTCCGAGGACCAGGTCCTTCCGCGGCTTTATATGGAGGGAAGCACAGAGTCCTTGCCCCTGGGGGCCTCAGTGGTGTCTACTGAAAAGTGCAGGAGTGGCGTTGGCTGCGTAAAGAGCAACCCGCCTCCAGTTACAGGGGCCAATGAGAACTCTGTGACTCCCTGGTTCCCCCTTGCCCTGGCTCTCAGGACATGCAGAGCTGAATGTGCTGACCTGTCACTGGAGATCTTAAGTTTTCCTAGTTCTTTAATTTTCCACAGTCCTTTTATGAGCACGATTTTACAGTTTGTTAAATTACTTTACTGTTTTTGTGTGTCATAAATATTTTAAATTCTATTCTTAATGAAGTAGACTCTAAGTACAAAATAAAATATACAGCCACAAATGGCTAAGGCTCTTGGCCAGGAAACAGGGAGGTACTGAGCCGCACAGGCTAGCGGAACCCACTTGAAATAGGGGGAGAGGTGCTTCTCTTTGCCAACAGTGTGCTAGCCATTTAACTCCGATAAATACACGTCTAGAAAATAGTATTCACAATACACCGAGCACAAAACATTTTCAGCTGAAATACTTAAAAAAAAAAAAAACCACCCAGAAAAACAAACCCAAAGATAATCGACCTCACCTTTTGGCTACATGTTTCAAAACCATATGTTCCAGTCTTATGATCAGCGTGAGGCAGTCTCTTAAACTGTCTGTTTCTAGAAGCCACTGTAAAAATGCCATGCGGGCATCTGGGTCACGGTGGCAGCAGTAAGAAATTTCTGTTCCCATCTGCTTTCTAAAATGACCCCCAAACTAAAGTTTAAACAGTCAAAAAAGAACCAAATACAAAGTTGATCTTCAACAAAACTTGGAAACATCAGTATCCCTAACCACAGGACGTGAGAGCCAGTGGCGTGGCTGAGTGGTGTCTCTGGAGGGGGTTACCCACGACGCCTCAGAGAGACTCGCGCGGGCTGTCGTCAGGCACGCGGGGATCTGTGTCTGTGCTGTCTGTGAAAGCCAGTGTGGGACGCTGAGAACCCTGCTCTCCACCCCCACCCCGGCTGCTCCCCCATCTCCAGAGCAAGGGGGGCAGCCCCGTGGTGCAGGAGGCAGACTCTGTAGACACCAGGACAGAGCCGAGGCCATCTATCCACGTGACTCGTGGAGCTCAGTGAGAAGTGAACATGTCAGACCCTGGTTCAGATGTAAGACTTTCAAGATGGCCAGCAGCGAATGAAACAAGGCACAGGGCCCTTCTAAACGCCCCCTGCAACTCCACAGGTGTGCACCCCTACTGCTGGCTCATGGTTTCTCTGAGCTCAGGAAACCAAGCAGAGAGCAGGGCGGGAGTGAGGTGTGGTACCGAAAATGAAATCACGTTAATATCTACATACTCCATGGTGAGTACCAATCCCATCCTCCTTAGTGACAGCCTTCCTGTCCTTCAGGCCACCCGCTTCCTGAGAAACCTGGAGGGCCGACCTACAGAGCAACCGAACTAACTCAGAGGAAGAGACTGGCACGTGGTAGCTCCTGGCATGAAATCTACCCGGCTGCCCACAGGCCCACGCTGACAGGCCACCTGGAAATCATCTCCATCCACCTGGAAACAAGCCCCCCCCCCCAACACACAGAGCTTCTGGAAGCTTCTAGTGCTTCACCGAGAAAGCGTTATCAGGCCCTTGAGGCCACAATCAAACACCAACAGCAACACCCAAAAAAAGACCTATACACAGAGAACAAAGAAGAGAGAGAGCGCAATCACATCTCAGAGGGAAACGTTAACATTAGGACACAGTCATAATCATAACAGTGTCCGGTTGCCTTTGGGCGACACCTTCCCCGTCACGCTTCCTCTTGCAAGACAGGAGCTGAAGCTGGGGACCCTCATCTCCCAAACCTTCGCCAGCAGGTCTACAGCCAACAAGAGGCCCTTCCACGATCAGATTCAGGAAGCAGGACAACACGGCGCTGAGGCCACAGGAGGAGAGGAAAGCGGACCTGAGTTTAACAGGCAGCAGGTGCACTCGCGCCAGCGGCTTTCACGCATCCTCCTGTGAGAACGGCTTTGGTGTCGCAGACATCAGTCACGCTTTCAGAGAGTCCCATGTCTTCCTATTTCCTGAAAGCCAGGGGTGGCTTTACCTAATCCAGGCTTCATAGTCCTTAAGCTTAGGAACCCAGGTCCTTGAATTAAATATGTTCCTACTTAAAACATCGAGGGAGGTTTCTATTTTCCTGATAGAGATCTGATTGATAAAATCATAGGTGACATTTATAGTGTTTCTTATGTAGCAAGAACTGTTATTTATTGTATGTTATGCTTGAAATATATTTGAGTTATTTTTAACTACCATTTTTATAGTATTCACATGTCAAAGCATTAGAAGGATACATACATGACATGACAATGATATCTGTTTTGTCTTGTCATAATCCTTACTCTCATCCTGACAGTATGTAACTATTTAAAATATATTTTTGTTTAGCCTTCAAGATTTTCTATTTGAATATATAAACACCTTTAATAAAAACAAAAGAGATGAAAAAAGAAGAAAAATAAAATGGAGGCTCAAAAATCTATCGAATAGTGGGTCCGTAAAGAGAAAACTAAGAAAATGGATGGGGCATTGTACAAAAATAACACCTCAAAAGTTTTCAAGGACTAAATGATATGGTTGTACATTTCTAAAATGTTCAGCATGAAGAGCTACCTGAAGGCATGGGAGAACACCAGAGATAAACACCAGGGATCTAAAGATTTCACAAATTTCAGAAAGAAAAAAAACTAATCACATACACAAACTAGGAATTAAATGGCATCAGACATCTCAAAAGCAGTATTGGAAACTAGACGACAATAGAGTAACTTCTATATTCTAGGTGAAATGGTTTTAACTCAAATTTTTATACCCAGCCTAAGTATCCATCAAGTGTGAAGTCATTATCAGAACATTTTATTCATATCACATTGTCAGAAATATTACATTTCTCTGTACTCCTGCTTAGGAGGCCACTGGAGGGTATTTATAAAAATGAGGAAGAAAACAAAAATAGAATAAAATATGGGGTCCAGGAAATAAGGAATCCAACATTGGAAATAGAAGTAGGCATTCCAAGGGTCATAGTTTTATAAAAACAGGCTTGGTAGATAATTAGGCCAGATAGGAACATGAGGAAAGGAGGAAAGAAATGGAACTGTTGATTGTCTGGAGTCTGATGTCAGGACTATGCAAGAGATTCAAAGAAAAATAAGCGGATGGAAAACACAGGGGAAGTTACTCTCTCTGAGAAGTGTAAAACTTACATCGAAAGGAAACATAATCTAAGTGCATAACCATGGACCATATATATGCATCATCATATTACTTGAGACAACAAATATGGGTATAACAACAACCACAAGGACATACAAACAGGACAGGAGAAAGGAAAGAAGACAAGGGGGAGGTGAAGGACGGATGGTTTCCATAATCACTATTTTGACAAAGGTTAATAAGAATTGACTGAGAATCAGATCAGTTAAAAGCACTCTCATAAATTATGCATTTATTACACTTCTCTAAATAATTCAGAAGATTATAAATGTTAATTTATAATCAGTATTCCAGGCTTTTAGGATCCACTTAGGGAGATTATGTCCTGACAATGATGCCTGAGAAAGTGAGGGTCACATCAGACTCTCAGGAAACATGACTCTCACCCACAAGGACCACCTCCTAGGTGTACTGTGTGCTTGGACACTCTGGTGTATTTAGGACCACCTGTTAGGTGTACTCTGTGCTTGGACATTCTGGTGTATTTAGGACCACCTCCTAGGTGTACTCTGTGCTTGGACACTCTGGTGTATTTAGGACCACCTCCTAGGTGTACTCTGTACTTGGACACTCTGGTGTATTTAGGACCACCTCCTAGGTGTACTCTGTGCTTGGACACTCTGGTGTATTTAGGACCACCTCCTAGGTGTACTCTGTGCTTGGACACTCTGGTGTATTTAGGACCACCTCCTAGGTGTACTCTGTGCTTGAACACTCTGGTTATATATTACATCATTCCGTGCCCGGCAGTTCTCTTCAACATCAGATTTTCATAAAATGATGCAATGCGTTTAGGCACGAATATAGTTCTCACACGTTACCTTCACATTCTCCAGGCTACTTCCTTCAATTCCAAGCACATTCCTAAGTGAAATGCTTCTTGACCAGAGTAAAGGTCAAGCACTCTACATTCTATGGGTCTGTAGGATTAAGATTTTAGACAATAATGATCCTATAAAGCACTTTACCATTATTTTCTCTTTTAAATGATATACATGGGTTGCTTTGACCAGTAAAAAACAAACAAAGAAACAAACAATCCTAATAAACTGATTAGGGGAAAAAAAGCTAAACAAATCCTGATTTTTTTCAAAATTAAGTGTAAGGATAAGACTCAGAATGCCTTTCATGTCTGGGTACATTGGAACACAGTTTCAGGTGGAGGATCAATACCATACTATTCTTTTGTCAAGACTTCTCGCTAATAACTTGCAATAACCTTCACCAGCCCCTTGACAAATGCTTTGTTCGTGCCTCTCATTACTCTTCTGAGCCCTCCCTTTCAGCCACAGAAAAACACCACCACAGAGAGATCTGAAGGACACACTCCTATCAATCCGATTCATGGAAAGTAAAAGGGAGCCCTTTCCATCTTCCTCCTTGCATCTACTTTTGTTTCTTTTTCTTTTAAAAAATCTTTATTGTTGAAAGTATTGCATATGTCCCCCCTCTTTCCCCATTGATCCCTTCTAGCCTGCCCCGGCCCCCGACCCCAGGTCTTCACCATACCATTGTCTATGTCCATGGGTTATGCATATACGCACCTGAGTTCTTTGGTTGATCTCTTTCCACCCATCCACCACCCACCCCTGCCTTCCCTCTAAGATTCTACAGTCTGTTTCTATGCTTCTAAGTATCTAGATCTATTTTGTTCATCAGTTTATTTTTTTATTTTTTATTTTTTTTAAACCAGTTAGTGACTTTTTTTAAAAATATATTTTATTGATTTTTTTTAATATATTTTATTGATTTTTTACAGAGAGGAAGAGAGAGAGATAGAGAGTTAGAAATATCGATGAGAGAGAAACATCGATTAGCTGCCTCCTGCACATCTCCCACTGGGGATGTGCCCGCAACCCAGGTACATGCCCTTGACCAGAATCGAACCCGGGACCTTTCAGTCCGCAGGCCGACGCTCTATCCACTGAGCCAAACCGGTTTCGGCTATCAGTTTATATTGTTCATTAGATTCCACATATTAGTGAGATCATATGATCCTTGTCTTTCTCTGACTGGTTTATTTCGCTTAGCATACTCTCCAGGAAGTTCCCTTCATGCTGTCTCAAAGGGTTAGAGATCCTTCTTTTTTACAGCTGAATAGAACTCCATGGCGTGAATGTGCCACAGCTTTTTTATCCACTCATCTGCTGATGGGCAACTGGGCTGTTTCCAGATCTTAGCTATTGTAAATTGTGCTGCTATGAACATAGGGGTGCATATGTTCGGAGTGGTGTTTCAGGTTTCTTAGGATATATTCCTAGAAGTGGGATCAGTGGGTCAAATGGAAGTTCCATATTTAATTTTTTTGAGGAAACTCCATACGTTTTCCATAATGGTTGCACCAGTCTGCATTCCCACTGGAAGTGCATGAGGGTTCCCTTTTCTCCACATCCTCCCAGCACCTGTCATTTGTTGATTTGTCGATGGTAGCCATTGACAGGTATGAGGTGATACCTCATTGTTCTTTTAATTTGCATCTCTCTGATGATCAGTGACTTTGAGCATTTTTTCATGTCTCTTGGCCACCTGTATGTCCACTTTGGAGAAATGTCTATTTAGATCCTTTGCCCAATTTTTAATTGGATTGTTTGTCTGCCTTTTGTTAAGTTGTATGAGTTCCTTATATATTTTGGATATTAACCTTTTATCAGATATATCATTGCCAAATAAGTTCTCCCATACAGTGAACTCCCTTTTCATTTTGTTGATGGTTCCATCTTCTGTTGTGCAGATGCTTTTTATTTTGTAGTCCCATTTGTTTATTTTCTACTTTGTTTCCCTTGCCCTGGATGTATCTGCAAATGTATTGCTACCAGAGATAACTGAGATTTTGCTGCCTATGACTTCTTCTGGGATTTTTATGGTTTCATGACTTACATTTAAGTATTTTATCCATTTTTGAGTTTATTCTTGTATATGGTGTAAGTTGATGGTCTAGTTTCATTTTTTGTACATACCTGCCCAACTTTCCCAGCACTATTTATTAAAGAGATTGTCTTTACTCCATTGTATGCTCTTGACTCCTGTAAAATATTTACTGAGTGTAATGTCTTAGGTTGATTTCTGGAGCCTCTATGCCAGTTCTTGTGCCAGTACCCAGGCTGTTTTGATTAAGGTGACTTTGTAGTATAATTTGATACTTGGTATTGTGATTCTTCCAACTTTGTTCTTCTTTCTCGAGATTGCTACAGGTATTTGGGGTCTTTTTCATACCATATAAATTTTTGGAACATATAAGTATTTGTTCTAGATCTGTGAAATATTCTGTTGGTATTTTAATAGGGATTGCATTGAATCTATAGATTGCTTTGTGTAGTATGGACATTTTAATGATGTTAATTCTACCAATCCATGAACACAGTATATTATTCCACTTCTTTATATCTTCCTCTATCTCCTTTGTCAACATCCTGTAGTTTTCCAAGTACAATTCTTTTACCTCCTTGGTTAAGTTTATCCTAAGTATCTTACTTTTTTTGTTGCAATGGTAAATGGGATTGTTTAGTTTCTTTCTGAGAATTCATTATTGTGTATAAAAATGCCATCAATTTCTGGGTGTTAATTTTATATCCCGCTACATTGCCAAATTTCTTTATTAAATATAGTAGTTTTTTTTTTTTTTGGTGGAGTCTTTAGGGTTTTCTATGTACAATATCATGTTATCTGTGAATAATGAGAGTTTTACTTCCTCCTTTCCAATTTGGATGCCTTTATGTTTTCTTCTCTTTGCATCTAAATTTTGGGTGGGACCCCAATTTACCAAAGAATGGGACCTGCTTAAAACATCCCTGCACTTATTCCTAGCCTCCTAAAGAGAACCCACACATATCCCTAAGATCACATTTTCAGTGTGATGCCCCTGCTATATGGGAATAGTGGTTTGGAATTGAGATGTGCTCACCCTTTTTCCAAACAACTTGCCTGGTCAGAATTTAGCTGTCTCAGTGGGGCTGTTCCCTTGCTCACAAAGACCATAAATGAGTCATCAGAGGTGTTTGCTTAGCTCTTTGCCCTCTCTCTCAGCCTAGAGATGATGAAGCTTGATAGTGATGTGCTAAAACCATCTCTCTATGCAAGCTTTGAAATCTTGCCCTATAAACTACATGTAGCGACTTCTAAAGATTCTTCAAAATTATTGCATTGAGTCAGCTATGTCTTTATTTTTTCCTGTGGTTCCTCTCAGATAGTTCCAATGCTTTTTCCACCTGGTGAATTTAAGTAAATATTTCTTAAACTATGAACAGTTTGATATGATTCAATAGTACAGATTATGATCTGTCGAGCTAGTTTTAATATTGGTGTTGGCTTATGACTAAATATTAGCTTGTATGTCATCTGTTTATCACAAGGTAAAATAGAAGAAAGCTTGTGATTTTTCCCCATTTTTTTTTCATTTTCCTTACACAATCACCACTGTTTAAAACCACTTTAGGTTACCCCAGAATAGCATAACTTTAGACTTCTCCTAAGTGATTCTTAAAAACAACAACAAAAAACCATCATTTTCCTTCCTTGTTTTTGAAATTCAAACAAGCCAGCCTAACATTTGTCAACGCTCCCCTGCCAGACAGGGGAGCCGGGCGAGTCACCTGCCTCATTCTTCAATTTCCAGGCAGGAACTACTGCTGATTATATTATAAAATGCAGCCAGCTGCCGTTGCAGATAGCCTATTAGTGAGAGACGTTGATAGAACCAATCAACAAATAAACAGGTAAAAATCTTCTCATGCCATTTCGTGTGATTCTGACAAATGAGAGGAACGTGACCCTATTCGCATGAGGGAAAACAAGGCAGAAAACCACTCAGAAAACTCAGCCTGGCAAAACGAGATCCTGGTCCAAACGCCTTCCCTCCTGGATCAGAGACCTTTCCCTGGGACCTGTCCTGGAGGGCCCGCCTTCTGCACGGCCGGCTGCTCCCTCTCTCAGGAAGTTTGGCTTCAGATGCTGAAAGGCCACCCTATCAACCACAGAGGTCTGGAAAAGTGATGAATGTTGATCGAGGTTCATGAGCAGTTGCCTTTAGTCATTAGCAGTGGTTCTCAGCCTTCCTAATGCTGCGACCCTTTAATACAGTTCCTCATGTTGTGGTGACCCCCAACCATAAAATTATTTTCGTTGCTACTTCATAACTGTAATTTTGCTACTGTTATGAATCATAATGTAAATATCTGATATGCAGGATATATTTAGGCGACCCCTGTGAAAGGGTCGTTCGACCCCCAAAGGGGTCGCGACCCACAGGTTGAGAACCACTGCATTAGAGCAATAGCTGGGGTTCTCTTGTTATTTCTGAATCCTTCTAAAGACTTCCATACCTAAAGCCAGCCGGGGACAGGTACAAGTGTGCAACACTTCACAGAGTTCTAAGCAAAGCTGTCTTGCTTTTTAAAAATAATTTTTAAAAAATATTATTTTTATTGATATCAGAGAGGAAGAGAGAGGGAGGGAGAGAGAGAAACATCAATGACGAGACAGAATCATTGATCGGCTGCCTCCTGCATGCCCTACACCAGGGATCAAACCTGCAACCTGGGCATGTGCCCTGACTAGGAATTGAACCTTGACCTCCTGGTTCATACGTTGATGTTCAACTACGGAGCCACACCGGCTGGGCTGTATTGTTTTTTAGTTTTCTGGAAAACTTTGCAAACAATTGCAAAATTTTAATACATAAACTGTATCTAAATTCTGGAATTGTTCCAAGGATATCTTGCTTTTAAACTGTAATTAGAGAAGCAACCTGTCTTTACTGAAATGAACATGGGGAAGGAGAGCATGGGTATGATTCTGTCTGGAGGCATATGACTCTCTTTAGGAAGCTGGACAAAACTCTCAAATTTGGAATAGATCTGACCAGTGAGCTGAAGCAGACGGAAGGGCACAGTTATGCTCCGGGAGGCATGCTGTGGCTCTGAGGTGGAGTTTATTCTGAGATTTATAGACACTTCAGAAGTCCTGATCACTGGCCAAATGGTTAACAGTTGATGATTCATGAGCATCTGGACTCTAACAAGCAACCTATTAAGCACCACAGATGAGGGGCATCCGTGGGGATTGTGGGATTGGAAACAGTGCACCCACCTGCAGCATCACATGTGTTATAGGAAAGCAAGTTGGCCCAGGGCGGTTGTGGCCTGTAATTGCATCACTGCTCCTGTGGACCGATGGTCCTTCCCTGGCTGTGGATTTCTGCTCTGCTGTCAAGTGGCCACAGGGTCCCCCTGGCTGAACAGCCCCACTGGCCCAGGTGTCTCCTCTCGCCTTCACTCTTCTCTGCCTGGCTTGGTGGCAGTAAGACAGTGTGACGAAGCAACATCTCCTCACCTCACCAGATCACAGTCCTCACTGGGACCCTCTTTAAAGTTGGACCCCCAGGGTCAGTCTCTGTCAATGCTGAACCTGCAGGACAGAAACTATGTCTTTTAACAGAAGAATCTCCCCTTGGTGACGCCTATGCTCAGATCAATGTAGGAAACGTGATGAATGGGAAGAGTAGGCTTATCTCATCCCAGGTAAAGTATGTTTATTTCAAGGAACGAGGACTTAAATAATACTTTAGTCTCCCCCCTCCAATGTAAAGACTGTGTGGAAGATTCAGTATTCTTTCAATTATCCAATACTGTTAACTAGTCTAAGACCCTTAGTCATTGTAGATGTGATCAAAAAAAGCCACAAAACAGTTCTTGGCCTCATGGAACTTGGGAGGTTCATTAATGGTTACACATGGCTCTGTTTGTATTTGTAACCTGGGTAAGAAAATGTCCAGGCGGACACAACTTACTTCAGATGGACTCTGTGCAGTGCTCCTATTGGCGATACGATGGTGTCTGCTCAATTAGATACGGTGGCCAGTAGAGACTGCGCAAGGGTCCATCTGAGACAAGGAAGCTCCAGTGCAGGGGTGGGGGCCATGCTGGGGAAGTAACTCTGGGCAAAGCTGCAGCTCAGTCAGTAGTCCTGGGAGGGTGGGTATAGTTGTAATAGAAGGAGGAAGTCCAGATTGATAGGTAATATATTTCGTAATTGGTAGATTTTTCTTCATTTTACATTTCTGAGTCAAACTATTTATTTTGATCTCTATAAAATTACTTACTAAGCTTATATAACTAATGCCCATTCACTCATTGGATGGATTATTTTTGTGCCAGTTGTACATTTTAGGTATCAACAGAGCCAGATCTTTCTTCATTCTCTACCCCAATAGAGTAAAAATTATACACAGTTACCGGCTTCTACCTGCTTTTTCTGGGAGCAGAATAAAAAGTCTGAGTGTCATGAAAGGCCCAGGAGTTTGTGTAGAATATACACAAGCTAGGAAGGGATTATGTCCCCCTCTCCTTCCTTATCTTCCTTTATCTGTTTGGTGACGGTTAAAGTTTTCCTTCCCCAAGATTAAGTCCAATAAGCCAGAAAGGGAAAAGTATGCTGCCGAGGAGAAAGAAAACAAAGACCATGTAGTTAGGGCCATGATAGCGGAGGTTCTCAGACGAGGCACCTATTTTTTTTTTTTTATCAGATCAGCCAAAAATATATCTTTTTGGTGTGCCACCAAATTCCAGTAATTAGTTCATGTGTACCATGAGCTTTAAAAGGTGAAAACTGCTAGTGCAGATGACCTGTGCGAAATCCAGTTCCACTTTTCTTTCCATTTCATACCACCCAGAGCCCCAAAGGCTGCAGCTTCTGGGGCAAGGAGGTGGCTGAGCAGCGGAAGCCAGCAGTGAGCTGGGGGTGTCTGCGCTGCTCGCAAAGGTGACCTGCGCTCTCTCAGTCCCGCTCAGTTAAGTCACATGGGCACAGGGTTTATGTGGCAGGGAAACAATGCAACCAATCAGGCCCCCCCCCCCCCCCGGGCCCCGCCCCGGGAAGCGTGCTGCAAATGTTTACCAGCAAACCACTGTCAGAGCAGTTTCCTCATCTGCACACAACTGGGAGCCATCCATCCATCTGAAGGTTCAGATGGCATCTCCACGCAGAGGCAGCCACAGTGGCTGGCGTTGGGGAGTTAGTTAGTTTGTTTGTCTAAAGGAGACACCTGGGAGAAAGCAGCAGCAGTGGCGGGAGGCAATTGGGAGCTTTGTCACCCACACCCCACTCCGGGATGTGGCCAGGCCCGAGCCACAAATGGGGCACAGTCCCCATTCCTGTCGGGCCATAATTTTGGAGCCCCTGCCAGATGGTTGCCAAGCCAGGTTCTCAGGACACAGAGTGAGAAGGCACAGCTGTCCCTGGGACAGAAAGGCTCATCCCCAATAGGCGCCCACAGCAAATCCACACTCACAGGCCTCGTGCCCCCAGATGTTCTGCCTGCAGCCTGGAGATGGAGAGAAAGGGACAGCATGAAATCTTACTTCCTCCCTCAACCAGGCACCACAGATAGAGCGTCTAAGCTTTGAGCAAATTATCAAATTCACTTTAAAACGATATTATTATTCCTGCTGGTTTCTCATGAATAGGATCGTTTTGTGTCGTCTTGATTCTTTTATAAGTGTTTCTGCCCCTTCCTGTAAATGGACTATTTATAACCTCTTTTGACTCTGAAATGACAGGTTTTCATCCTAACGCGTTGCTCCGCTGTGTGCTGAGGTACGCTCGCAGGGGGCTGCGTGTGCCGGCTCTCTGCGTGTTATGAGTGACGAGCAGGCCACAGGCCTGTGCACTTCTTCCGGAGCTTGAAATCATACTTGGAGACAACACCACCATCATGGTGTCCATGGGGTAGGGCGACACATCCCAGGAGAGTGTGCTATTTAGCAACCCTGGTCTTGATTAGGTGCTTTTAAAAAATATTTATTAGTTTCCCATTATTTGTTTTGATTTCTGAAGGTTGGAATGCTACCAGGAAGTCCTCAATATCGAGTCCCAGGCCCATGAGAATATGCAGTCTCTTCACTCATTGTTCCCCTTTCCCCTGGACATTGCACCTTTCTTGTTTGCGTTGCCTTCTCTTCCCTTCCTTCTCATGAGCTTGTGCCTGACCCAGGCTCCGGGACCCATGGACGCATAAGCATCAGTTCATGTCCCCACTTACAGCGTCAGTCCTCTCGCTCCTCTGAGGAAACTCCTCCGCGAGTCCCAATGGCTCTCCTCGGTATCAGCTCCTCCTTTTGCCACTCGGGCCCAGCTTACAATTTTCTTTTTGGTTTAATGTTTCATTGCACGTATTGCTGAGGGTTTTCCCATCATGAGTCTTTCCTCAAAACCATTCTGCATTTTCTCTCCTCTATTGCTCCACTCACTATTTCCCATCGAGCCCAAACTTCCAACCTCAGTACTTGAAGGTTTGTCAAAGCCAGATCCCACACAGTTTTCTTAAACCTCAACTCCTCTCAAACCCTTTCTGATGCGGACCTTATGGCATATATATATCTTAGTGAGCAAGATAAAGGAGGAGCGACTCCTTTATATATATGTGTATATATATTTTATCAGACTTGTTCATTTTTAATCATACTTATATCATCCACTGCCTGCTTGAGAGCTCTCTGAGGATAGCTTGTCTTCTTTCAAGTGCCTTGCATAGAGGTAGACCCAGGTATTACTGATTTTTCCAGAACTCTAATGACATGGGGTCCTACGTGTCTAGCGGCGGGGAGTGGGGAGAATACTGTAAAATCACAGCAGGTCTACTATCCTTTCCTTCCTCGCCTTCCTCCTGCTCTTCTTAGATTTGTAGCCATCAAATGTGATAGACCTGACCGGGTGTTGAAGGGAAAGACAAAGACGGCATCAAGTACGTATGAACATTGATAATGAATCAGCTGCCGGAGCTCAGCTTCCCCACGCCGACAGTGCGGGGAGCCTCACAATCTCGCCTGTGGACACCAACAACCGGGAGGCTGACAGCAACAAGAATTCCCTGGGGACGCTGGCTACCTGGCTCTGTAATTGTGTTTCTTTCTCTCTTTTTCTCTCTGAAATGAATGTAGGTAATTTTCTGGCCCAGAAAATGTGCCCACTGGGAAGAATATTCCCCGAAGTAGCCTGATAAAAAACAAGCCAGTACTACAGGGCAATGTGACTTCTGCCCTATTTCCCAGGGATTGTGAAACACAGGAAAAGGCCTGGAGATTTCCGGGTGCAGGGACTGACAAAGGGGATGAGGGGATGTGTCCCAGGCAGGCAATGGGACTCTGCCATTTTTATAAATGCTTATGTCATATTTAAAGACCAATAAGAAAACACACAGGGAGGAGGCTTGTAGGGACCCCTTGTTAATTTAACTTGAGTGAAGCTAGATTACCGGTAAGTGTGCTCTTATATATGCCAGTTCTATGCAAAAGAACCTAAAATGCTCTTCTGGATCCAGAAAGATGGTGGTATTTCTGGCCTCCTTGCTCGTACCAATTCCCTAGCTTTGCTTACAGGAATTCAGAGCTTCGTTAGCTCTGCATTCCACGCGTGTGACCTACAAGCTACCTCCTGCCAGCAGCAGTTCCTACAGCCCTAATTAGAAAATCTGTCTTCCTGGTGGTGCTAATAGGAAACCAAATACAGTAGGGTTTTAACATGTAGCAATAGATGCTGCTTTCTTGTTTAAATCACTGTGCTCGTTATTTTCATGTAACCAGAGATTACCTTCTCAGCATCACTGGCAACACCGAGCTCAGGCCTGGGAGCAAGTCCCAGACACGAACAGGCCCATCCTGTGTGAGCGCGGGGTCTGGATGATTCCGTGGAGAGGACGAAGCAGTAGGACTGTTGTGGTTCCAGGGGCCCTGCACCCGTTTCCATGGCAGGTGCCCACATCCATCTCCTTGTAGCCATCAAGCTTCCTGGAGTAGAAACTTCTCAGTCAAGTTTAGCACAGGTTATTATGTCGAAACTGCTGGCTGCTTCTGCAAGCTCTGGCTTATGACACCCCGATGACCACTGACCACACTCATTAGCAGCTACATTCGTCAGCTGGAATAGCTTTTACCACTGGGTTTGTGGCATCAGGGGAAAATGAGTGAATTTCTTTCAAGCAGCTCTTTGCTTTGACCGTGGACTAGTGAGAAAAATAATGAACATGTCAAGGGTCTCACGTGCCCAGATTCAGATAATAAACAGCCCTGTGCCTGGAGCTAGCGTATTATTCCTGCATCGTCATCCTGGGGCTTGGTTTGGGTTCCCATACGTGGTTTGGGCAAGCATGCGATTGAAATGACAAGTTGGTTCATTTAGAATATTCTCAATCCCTGATTTCCATATGTGGTTGAGATTGGTTAAGTGATTAGGTGGTTTGAAAAAATTCATCTTTCAAAATTTGTGCCTTTTTTTCAGAATTTATAGCATACTTGACTTTTCCTCGCCTAATTCTGCTTTCTGGCATATATCACAATTTTGTATTTTAATGCAGAAAAATGTAGGAAAGGAATAAAACAGCTTTTAGCCAAATTATCTAAATTGCATTGCTGTTATAATTTTTCCTAACTTTTAATTCCAAGAAAGTTGGGCTCAGGGGTCTAACATCTAAAGCATTAGAAAGAGAATGAACAAGATGATATGGTCTAGACTAGGAAGGCTTTTATTTCACATGGGGACTTGGGCCTTGTGAGTTATAGAAGCCTCTGTAAGTAAGAGAAATCAGAAGTGCTGTGCAGCATTAGTGTTTTTATAAGGACGTGGAAAAATGATTACCTTTTTTTGAAAATATATAATGGAATTCGCTTCCAAATGTATTATGCACATGATCTATATGTTGCAGTATCTCATTGCTATGGAAGACCTTTACTGCTCTAATTTTAGAATTTAAAAATTCCCGTTAGCCCTGATACCAGGTAGAGCTTTCAGCCCTACTTTATGGAGAACCATGACTTTTCTGCAAAGTAAGACGCTACGTGTGTTTTAGTTTCTTGCTTCTTGAATGTAAATTTTGGATGAAAAGAATATTTTCAGTTTATTCTACTAATAAATGCTTATATCAACAGAATAACAAATGCTCTCTCTAAATAAACATGAACACAGATAGCAAAAGCAGAAAACATATTAACCATAGTTCTGTCATTTGCACATAAGACTCATAATATTGTTAACCAATAGCTACAGATCTTTCAGATGGAATTTGTTCATTCATAGAATGTTGTTTTCTTCATGCATTCCAAAATAGCACAGATTTTTATTATTTACTCACTTTTTACTTCTATTAGACCTTTAAAATTTAAATTAATGGGATGGTGTATGAATGAATTAAAATTTGCTACCTTCATAAACAAATTGAGTAAGAGGTAATCATTACTTTAAAAAGATGGTGTGAATAGCTCTTTAACAGCCTTTCCTTTTCCCAAGATTTCTTCTAAAAAATTATTGAATTCATTGGGGTGACATTGGTTAATAAAATTATAAACATTTCAGGGTACAATTCTACAGTACCTCATCTGTATATTGTATTGTGTGTTCAACACCCCAAGTCATGTCTCCTTCCATCACCATTTATTCCCCTTTTACCTTCTTCTACCTCCCCTCTCTGGTAATCACCATGTGGTTGGCTGTTTATAAGGGTTGTATTTTGCTTAATCACTTCACGTTTTTTCACCTGGTGGCCCCACTCCCCAGTAGCTCTCAGTCTGTTCTCTGTATCTATGCATCTGTTTCTATTTTACTTGTTTTCTTATTTTGTTCGTTAGAGTCCACATATGTGATCATATGGTATTTGTCTTTCTCTGACTGGTTTATTTCGCTGAGCCTAATAACTCTCCAGGTCCATCCATGCTGTCACAAAAAGTAAGATATCCTTCTTTTCAAATATTCTTAACGATTTTATTAGGTATATATGGTTAATATGGTTCCCAATGTGGCACACATCCCACAGGGGGGCAATTTGAGAATGAGTTATTAACAGTGAATTTTTTGCATTTCTTATGGTTCTAGGGGCCTCATATACAGTATATAAATATATGTTGTGACGTATTTATGCATTTCAGTTCTCTATTATATGTTTTGATACTTTATTTGCTATTTTTTCATATCACTTCATTTTTTTTTTAACAATTTCTTATTGATTTCTTCCTAAGTACTTCAACTG
Source organism: Myotis lucifugus (assembly GCF_000147115.1). Classification (NCBI taxonomy): domain Eukaryota; kingdom Metazoa; phylum Chordata; class Mammalia; order Chiroptera; family Vespertilionidae; genus Myotis; species Myotis lucifugus. The sequence goes on from NW_005871066.1 coordinate 833,544, forward strand.
TCCTTTTGTTCTTTTATTTTTCTCTTTCATGGATGCCATGTTCTTTGGAAGCTTGTTTAGACCAAGTTAATGGCCTTTTAGGCTTCCTCCATGTGAACAGGAGCTCGCTTTTTGAATAATAAGAATTATATGTCACGGGTGGGGGGGGGGGATCAGGATTTTAGAGATGCTTAGGTGGGGCGTGGCCAAAACAAGGCTGGGAACCACTGGTCTAGACATAAGTCCGCCTAATCCTATAGTTGAAATAGGACCTCTTAAAATTTGGACCTGGTCCTCTTAGCCAGACTACATGGCGCTGTAAGACTTGTTTCTGTATTCATTCCGATCCTGTTTCCTCACCCAGTGCTGAGGCTCATGTCTTCTGTCAGGTTAGACAGGAAGCAGACACTGAGGTGACAGAGGTTACTGGGTGGGGGAGGCGCCCTCAGGAATGGCGTCTGTGAGCAAGCGAGGCTCCCAGAGAAGCTGAGCTTCTATAGAGCTACAGGGCCCAAGCCAGTGCCATAGGGCGACCCTGAATTAAGGGTCTTGCTGTGATTTAGGCCTTTGTACCTTCTTACAACAAGCCACTGGGTGCAGGCTGCCCTGGGTAAAGGGTATGTCATTTTGAAGGTGACAACTATTTTAGCCAAAGGAAATTCCTAGGAAGTAGCTTAAAAGCTAACCCTTCTGGTCGCTGGTGAATGCCTTGTTCCTGAGAGGAGGTTCTGGGTGGCACACTGCAGTTATCTCAAAAATGCAGGCCTATGTGTATGCCTAGCATATGCTTTACACATTGCAGTTATGAATAAACAGTAGCTATTATTATTATTATGATGATAATGAATGAGGATCCATAGAATTTTTCTGAGGAGCCCATGGGATTACATACGCATTGTTTAACATTAATTAAATGCTATAAAATACACAAAGGGTAATATGCAAATTGACCCTAACAGCTGAACAACCAGGAATGACGGGTCGCTATGGCACGCACTGACCACCAGGAGGCAGATGCTCAATGCAGGAGTTTCCCCTGGTGGTCAGTGAGCTCCCACAGGGGGAGCTCCACTCAGCCACAAGCCGAGCTGATGGCTGTGAGTACAGCGGCGGTGGCGGGAGCCTCTCCTGCCTCGTTCGCAGCACTAAAATGTCCAACTGCAGCTTAGGCCTGCTCCCTGGGGGACATGCCCTGAGGGCTCCTGGGCTGCCAGAGGGATGTCTGACTACAAGCTTAGGCCCGATCCCCTGGGGAGCCCGGACTGCAAGAAGGCACAGGCCAGGATGAGGGAACCCCCTGAGTGCACAAATTTTTGTGCACCGGGCCTCTAGTTTAAATATAAGGTGGTTGCTTCCTTTTGAGGCCTATTTCTAGCAGGTTCTTTCTACAAACACATACTGAAAAGGACTGATGGTCATTTCAATCATTGTAACAATCCCTCACATTACACAGAGTCTACTCCTTCTTGCTGGGGTTGCCTAACATGGAACACGCTTCACAGAGGTTTAATTCAAAAGCCAAATATAGATGTGCACGGTGGCCCAACCTAAGTGTTTTGAAAGGGACTTCCTTAACCATTACATTTTCCATGGGCCAGTTAACTGGATTTGAATTATTTTTAATGGACAAAGCATTTTAGCAGCATTCTCTAGAGAGTGCTCTGATTCCAAATGGAGCATTTCCAATTAATCTAAGAAAGACATTATATAAACACAAGTTAACAATCTCGTGGCAATAGATGATAACAATATTGCTGCAAATTATTAAAGGTTTATTCACTAAGCAATTCAAAGAGTTATTCCAGACATAATCAAACGCAGCCTTGCATCTCCACAGACTCTTTGGATGCAGGTATTATTGGCCCATAATTAACCCCGAGGGAAGATGTTTAGGATGAATTATCATTTAGCCTTTTCTAAGCCTTGAATTATGGAAATCCACTGACTACTTGGTAGAAATATTTATTACTTCTATGGCTCTGTGTGTGTGTGTGTGAAGAGTAGTAGGTTGTGAAATGACTTTTGAAAAAGACATTACAAAATCCAAAGAAGAATAAATACTTTTCATGCACCATTTGATATTGGGTATTTCCTACCCTTATAACTATATATATATATATATATATATATATAGCCAGATTCATGAGTGTAAAATATAGTCCTGGTTTAATAACCTCTCCTAAATAACATTTGAATGGATTTCTGTTATAAGAGAAGTTTATCTCAAGAAGGGCTTTGTTTTGCTGAAGTGATCTAAATATATGATGTCAAGGTATTTTTACACTATCTGTTTCAATACAGGTCTTGCATTTAGTATGTATCTCATTTCGTATATATCTTGCATTTAGTATGTATCTCAATGAATAATTGCTGAAATTAATATCTACTATGTATAAAGGTGGAGTAGAGTGGAATGGAGGTGTCAAGACATAGAATGGCTTATTATCAAGATTTGCCATCGGCTGGTGCACTGAGCTTCTTTTGCGATTACATGTAATGCCATTTGCCAACAAGGTTGTTAATACGAGACCAGGCTACCAGCATTGAAGTTGTGTTTCACTGACAAGTGCTTATGGGGCTTTTATCTTCCAAGTCACACTCCAATTTACTTTGCACAAAGTAAGAGAGCGAGCACTTAGTGCAGAAACAGCCACTAAAACAACAGTAGGTGTAGGGCAGTGATGGCGAACCTTTTGAGCTCGGCGTGTCAAAATTTTGAAAAACCCTAACTTAACTCTGGTGCCGTGTCACATATAGAAATTTTTTGATATTTGCAACCATAGTAAAACAAAGACATATTTTTGATATTTATTTTATATATTTAAATGCCATTTAACAAAGAAAAATCAACCAAAAAATGAGTTCGCGTGTCACCTCTGCCACGCGTGTCATAGGTTCGCCATCACTGGTGTAGGGGGACCCACAGGTAGGGCTGAGAGTGTGATCAGATAGCAACTCTGAGTACATGTGTATACGCATGCCTTACACCAATAGGTCGTCAAAACCAGTCTGAGCGTATTTCATATCTCCCCTCATTATCCGAGATATGTGGGCTCTTGACAACACAATACCTCTTGGGTAACCCCCCTCCTGCCCCTGAAATTCTGGCTCTGAAGATAAGCAGTGTTCTGGTTTATGAGGATTATAGAGAATTTTCTTTCTTCCAAGGGTCACTTGTACTCAGTGGAGAGCACGCGGCCCTGACGTGTGTGAGTGAGAAAGTGTTGGCACACGTCGTATATCCCGAAGCAGCTGCTGTGCTCACACTCTTCAGCTCAATGGGAAACCTAACTTCAAGGTGACTGTCCGGGCATGTTGTTGAGAAAGAGAAAGTGTTTCAGATGTAGGATGTCCTAAAAGAAAAGCTACTGTGCTTGAGGAAAATCGCTTACATTACTTCTATTTGCTACAAGACAAATGGAATGTCAGTTTCAAAATTCCCACTTCTCACAGGGAAAATAAATATCAAAGATGGCACCAGAGAGACAGGTCCAGGGAAGGGCTCGTGTAAATGAGCCAACGACCCCTTCCCTTCGCTGTGACGGAGAATGAACCCTGCACCAGCCCCCACTGTGCACGTTCTAAAACGGTGCTCACCCTGAGTGTCTCCTGGGCAACCATCTAATATGAAAACAACACAATGAAAGCCACAGAATCGGGGTCCTTTCTATTTTTTCTGCCAATGAGGACATCAACACAAACAAGAGCCTTTTCTGAGGGTGACTCTGTCATCGGTGACGGGAACCGAGAGAAATAAGAGAGGCTTGATTTCTGGGAAAGAATGACCTGCGACTTGACTGAATTGGATGTGACTGAAGAAGTTCACTTTCTATCTGCTCTATTTCTAGTTTATTATTGTGGTCCTGCCAATAATAAAAAGAATAAGAAATACCGAACTAAAAAAAATATCGTAAACCATGGCAAATCAGTTAGATAAAATGCTGAATGACAACCACTTTGCCTCTCACCACCTTGTGGTGGGTGGAACTGTGTTCAATTGGACCCTGATTCTCAAGAACACAAGGGCCACACAGCTCTGTAAGACACGGTGAGCTCTCTGTCCTTAACTTTCTCTCTCATAGCAAAATACAACAAGAATATAAACAACCGCTGCGGGTGGTAAACTATGGTGAATTCAACAGGATAAATATAAATGAAAGACGATAGGAATTTAAAGGAAATAAATACTTCTGAGAACTGAATGGCCCCAGATTTGGGACAGCAAACAGAGGACATGAATTGAGGGAGAAACACACAGGCGTGAGGGCTGCAGGAGGCTGGAGTGGTGGGCGGAGAAGGAAGCCGTGGGTGTCTGGCAGGGAGTCCCCACAGACTCCCCTGATATGCACCCTCGGGCAGAAGACTGGGATCTGAGTGAGGAAGCTACGATTTCGGAACCAGATCTGTCACTACCTGTGTGACCCTCGGGAAGATACTTGAGGTCATTGGCTAATGAGCCTCAGCTGAGAAACGGAAACGATTACCAGGCCTGCCCAGCCATCTCTGAGGTCCTCTCTCGCTCTGAAATGCTTTGATGCCCTGGGTACTGGCACACAGGATGTCACAAATGCCGGCGTTGTGCTCACATGATTAGGAACATGGGCTTGTCCAGGTCGGCGCACATGAAGAATCTGTCTGTACCTCGTGTCACTGAACAGAGGGCATGTTAGCATGTGAAAGCGGCTGCGGAGGCGGACTCAGGAAGTACGTGGGAAGCAGGTGTCAAGGCTTCTGAGGTGTGGCCAGAACAAGGACTGAGAGGGACCACAGTGCGTCTAATGGAGACAGTGTGATGACGAGGGGAGTGGAAATCACTAGGACGAGGCTGTTCTGGGCAAGGATGGGATTCAGGAGTGCTTGAGGGCGAAGACTCTGCTACCAAAGATGGGGAGACAAAAGGAGGGGGGCTTTGGGAGGAAGGTGGGAGTTTGTCGGGTGCGGTGGCCTGCCGTGGGGAGGAAATAGGTCACACTAAAGAAGAGCATCTGGAAGGCTTTTGTGTACCCGCTCTTCAGTCTGGCGTGGAGAAGGTGAGCCAGAGACAATACCTGTTTGTGAGGCTGGACAAGGCCAGGCCAATGGGCTGAGAGAGAGGAGACTGGAGAGGGAAGGGAGCACATGATAAGGCTGAGTCATTAGAATTTGTTATGACCAAACAAATGGTACCAAGTCATATAATTTAAATCTTACATTTTATTTCAGTTTTTGTCGCCTATTTTTATTACTTTATTTTATGGCATATTTATTATTTCTAGTGTTATTTCCCTTATTTTTCTTGGTTTTCCTTTTTGATAAGTCATTTGGAAACCACATAATAGAAAACCCCTCATTTCTGTGAAGGAGACATTCTTATTTGGTGAGTCCTTGGGGAATGATGAATGCTTTTCAAGGATTTCTCCATTATTTATCTGACAGATGTCTCAACAAGTGACATATCGAAGTGAATGCAGAGATAACAAGCAGCACGAACCTCCAAAGCTTTGGTTTGTACGTAAAATAAGAAAGGCTGTTCATACCTGTGAACGACTTTGGGGGAAATCAGAAGTTTACCATTTACATGTTTCCACAAATGATAGGAAGCTTTACACAGGGAAATCCACCCATTACTTTGCTTGCATCACACTTTTTCCCCCCAGTTAGGCTTGGCTAGAGTTAGAACCCATTTTAGAAACAAAGTAAAATGACATCAGATAACGTTTTGCCCTAAGATAGCTGACGTGCTGGTTACACTGTAAGCTCCCAAAAGTCACAGCTTCCAGTTTATGAATAGACTAGAGGCCCAATGCATGAAGATTCGTGCAAGAATGGGCCTTCCTTCCCCTGGCTGCTGGCACCGCCTTCGCTCTGGCCCGGAGCTGCCTTTCTGCCTTCCCATGCTGCCCAGAGGTCCAGAGCGGCTGGGGCTGTGCAGAACGCCTGCATCATTGCCATGGTGACGACACAAGCATCCCACTCTGCCCCCGGCTGCTAGGAGCCTGCATATGAAAATTAAGTCACCATCATTGTTGGGTTAATTTGCATACTCACTCCTGACTGGCTGGTGGGCATTGCAAATGTATGGTCAATTTGCATTTTTCTCTATTTCTAGTGTAGATGAACCCAGTGCACACACACAGGTGTGTAACATAAATCTGTGGAACTGCACCTAATATAGGGGGTCCCTGAAAATGTTCATACACACTTTGAATAATTACAAAGGCAGTGTTTGTTAAAATACATTTCATTTTCAACACTGGGCTATCCTCTGTGAAAGTGTATATACATTTTTGGGACACCCTGTATATGTGTGTGTGTCATATATGTATCTCCACACATACTTTCTTCACATCAGTGTGAAAAAATATATTTTTGCCTTTTATCTGAAACACCTTCAAATGCACAGCAAGCTATACTCAGCTTCCACCTTGGGGTGTGTGTGCAGATCTGCGGAGAGAGGGGGCCATGCCCAGCTGCAGAGAGCACAGCCCCAGGAGCATGGCCGCTGCTGGAATGGGTGATGGCCCAGCTCAGCCAGAGGTGCCCTGCGTGGCAGGACTCAGGCGCTGAGAGATGGTCGCAGAGGATTAGGCGCGCCCCTGACCCTGACAGAAGGAAGCGGCGGCCACACTTCCTGGCAAAGTGCAGAGGCCTCGCTTAGAAGCAGTGGGGAGAGCTCTCTACTTCTCGCAGCGGGATAATGAAAAGAATGGTGGCCTTCAGTTTCACTTTTAAGGGACTTGCTGTAAAGGTTTCATCTCAAACAAAAAACCACCCAACTGGGGTTCTCTTCCTCACATCACACCAGGGCTTCGCTTCTGAGTTAGACAATGTTTTCTCTTTCCTTTTCTATAATTAAAAATGTTCAGTGGCAATATTTACTTTGTTTCAAAGATTTAGTAAGAAGTAAAGGCTATGATGTGCTGGGGTGACATGAAATTCTAACCTATTTAGATGCCACTTCCTTTTTTAAGGCAAAAATAGGCATGTGGCAAATATAATACAACATACATATTACATACTAGAGGCCCAGTGAATGAAAATTCGTGCACTTGTGTGTGTGTGTGTGTGTGGGGGGGGGGCCTTCAGCCCGGCCTACACCCTCTGGCAGCCCTGGGAGCCCTAAGAAGATGTCCACCTGCCAGCTTAGGCCCGCTCCCTGGGGGATTGGGCCTAAGCTGGCAGTCAGACATCCCTCTGGCAGCCTGGGAGCCCTCAGGGGTATCCATCTGCCACTCCCCAGGGGATGTCCCCCTGGGGAGCGGGCCTAAGCTGCAGTCGGACATCCTTAGCACTGCTGAGGAGGTTGGAGAGGCTCCCACCACTGCCGCTGCGCTCACAGCCATCAGCCCTGCTTGTGGCTGAGTGGAGCTCCCCCTCTGGGAGCACAGTGACCACCAGGTGGCAGCTCCTGCATTGAGCATCTGCCCCCTGGTGGTCAGTGCGCATCATAGCGACCAATAGTTCCCATTCATTCTGCCGTTAGGGTCAATTTGCATATTACCCTTTTATTATATAGGATAATACTAGTATATATTAATCATGTTATGTAACATACACTACACGATTTCTATTATGCATAATTATAAACAATATGTTACATATATATTAGAGGATGTAGGTATGTGGTAGCTATAAATGACTTTCAGCACTTCTGAAATAACAAAACACGCAACAGAATATTTCATCTGGGATAGCTGTGTAATATAATCTGTCTTGTTTCTGCAGCAAAACATAAATTAGAGCCCTCCCTATAAAGCGACCTCACTCCCAGCGATTCTGCAGCTGACGGGGTAGGGCGTGTCTAAGCTTCTCAGTTCATTGATAAACAACTGTTATGAATTTGCTTCTAGGGGTAGCTCATCGTTTTGTTTACTGGATTAAAAACAATTTCTTCCAAAATATGATGGCCACCTGGAGGGGGTGTGGCCTGGGAAGCCGTCCGCAGCCTCTTGTAACTGAGCTGTGAGCACTGCTGCTCCGGCAATCGCAGGGTTTGCTTTCCTCCTGAACTGTCACTCGTGTTGTTCCGGCCTAAGAAGCAACAGCCAGGCAGGTCTGACAAGATGCCAGCGCCACACTTCCTGGCAGCCGCTGTGGGTGCTCTTCCCGGGGAGCCAGGCCGCGGCACCCCGCTCCGGGAGCCTGGCACACGGGCCTGGGGGGATACTGTCCCTGGCAGAGGACTGCGTGGGCGCACACCGGCACCCGCTGAGGGCTGCCCCACCCGGCCGCCTGACTGGGGAGACTTTCTGTCTTCTGTCCATGTCCTCATGTATGACTTGTGGTCAGGTGATCGCATGCCCAGGGCAGTGATGGTGAACCTTTTGAGCTTGGCGTGTCAGCATTTTGAAACATCCTAACTTAACTCTGGTGCCGTGTCACATATAGAAATTTTTTGATATTTGCAACCATAGTAAAACAAAGACTTATATTTTTGATATTTATTTTATATATTTAAATGCCATTTAACAAAGAAAAATCAACCAAAAAAATGAGTGCGCATGTCACCTCTGACACGCGTGTCAGAGGTTCGCCATCACTGCCCTAGGGTGTTCATCCCCCCACCCCCCACCCACCCGTAGCTCAGTATCATGTAGCATCAAATTGTTTTCTTATCAAATGTAAACATTCATATGAAATATTAGTAATTCTTTGACAAATTCAGAGTCTATACTAGAGAGCATTAAAAATAGGCATTAAGCCCTGGCTGGCTTGGCCCACTGGAAAGAGCATCAGCCTGAACACTGAAGGGTCCCAGGTTCGATTCCCAGTCAGGGCACATGCCTGGGTTGCAGGTTCCATCCCCAACAGGGGGCGTGCAGGATGCAGCTGATCCATGATTCTCTCTCATCATTGATGTTTCTCTCTCGCCCTCTCACTTCCTCTCTGAAATCAATAAAAATATTTTTTTTAAATAGGCATCAAAACGTATGGAGAGATTCCGCTTGCCTCTCTGCCTGTTCCTTCCTCTTCATCCCCGTAATCACTACCACATTTAGTCTCTGGTTTTTATTTTTTCAATTCTCACAAGTGGTGCATGAGTACTGTTTTGTTGTAAAAGAATAAAACATGCACGTTTAGTAAATTCCACAGCGCTCTCCCCTTAGAATGCCCTCGTCTCCTCCGTCAGTCTAGCCCCCTTCCCTCCCTGAGGAGGTGAGTCCTGTCCACTGTTAGGAGCCGAGGCTGCCGCAGGCTGGTTCTGGGTGACAGAGATGTTCTGCATTTGCTCTGTGCATCTCTGTGTGCTTAAAGAGCTGAATTTTAAATGTTGTCTCATTTTAGTGAATTTCAGCCTACATTTATATGATGCGCGTGACTAGCAGCTCCCGTGTTAACTGGCACAGGTGTCCACCTGTCCCCAGGGCTTTTGCAACAGATTCATGTGTCCCTGCCTGAGGCTCACTTTCCCTTCACCATCAGCCTGGTACAAATACGATCGCCTTTCCCTGCGCGGAACCCTTCAGCGAGTTCCCTTCACCAAGACAGCGTTCTCAAGTTATCTGTGCGATATGCAAAGGCTCATTGTGACCTGGTCTTTGTGTACCTTCATCCCCTACTATTCGTCACGTTCATGGAACATATCTTTCTTTCTCTTACCTCAGTGCCTTTTCACATGCTGGTTCCGCCTTCTAGGTCTCTCTTCCCTCACCTCTTTGTCTAACAAATTTCATCAAGGCTCAGGTAACCCCCTTAATCTTTTTTTGCTCCAGACTATTTCTCCGGCAGCTATAGGTGCTCTTTATCTCTATCTCCCCAAACGCAACCCAGAACACCAGCAGGTACTGCATTAAGCTGACTCCTCTCCCCCTCTCCGGTATGATGGCATGGGCTGTGTCTATTCTACCTGCTGTCAAGCTTTGTACAGTGTCACTGGGGGAAGAGAAGAAATCCAGGAGGGAGTGATTTACTACAATGTAAATTTCACAGGGGCAAGTATTAATCTCTTTAGTTCACAAATACTGCAAACTCTCAGAGCAATGCTTGCACAGATTAGGAGCACAACAAACGTGTAGAAAAAATCGATTATCAATATTTTCATATTTTCCAGGCATCCATTTTGACCATTCTCAAGTACCCAAAGTCTGTCAATCAACTTCCAGGCTAAGATTATTTTTGTGTATTTATAAAATAGAGAATCAAAAGCAACCACAAATCGCCAAACCTGCCAACTCTTTTGTAGTTGCTGCTTTCCCCAGGCAAAGAAAGTGACTGCATTAGGAGAAAAACACACAAATAGACATAAAACCCAAATATCAACTCACTGAGACGGAATCCCAAGCAAGACTTGCCTAGATCCCCCTTCCCCCACCTAGAACTTCATTCCTGCCCAAGCCCAGCAGGCCACTCCTGTCACTTTTCATTATGCTTCCATTCAAATATACTCAGCAAATATGAAGAGATTGGCCAGAGAACATATACGCATAACCCACAGACACCAGTGTGGTGATGGCCAGAGAGAAGGCGGGGCAGGGGCTGGGTGGAGGTGGGCAAAGGAGGGGGTATGCGGAAATCTGTAATAGTGTCAACAATAAAAATAAAGCAAAAAAATGTTAAAATAAATATATAAATATATTCAGCAAATGTAAGTAAAGCTCATGGTTTACTCATTAGCAAAAACTCAAATACCTTGCTTACCATGAAACCCAATGCCTTCCAATGCAGAAGTTCACTGCTATGTCAGCTGATCAGAGATAGATCCAATGGGCTCCATTAATATTAATTTGTGGTTAACTCTTGCTTAATCTAAACATCAGTTTCCTAGCTACAGGATTGTGTTCATATACACACCAATTTGTGTTAATTTTGGAACTTAAATATCAGGGGACATCATGTCAAAATCATTAATGAAAACTTAATAGAAAACATCTATTGTATTCTGTTCAGTCACATCCTTTAATTGGGTAATGCTATTAAGTAAAAGAAAATCTATTAAGAATAACTTTGTCACATTACGAGCTTATTGCTCTTGATTTCATTACCCACTCCCCAGTGGATATAGAACCTCAATATTTTTTGTTCTATTTTAATTGAACAATCATTTATATGAACAGGCATTTTATCTCTTTAAGGGAGGTGTGGGTTTTATAAATGATTCAGTATTTTGGTCAATGATGTTCTTTAAGATACAAAGCAAATAGTTATGCGAAAACAAGTTGTTATTTATTCAAAGTTCTATATCCATTTTGCCATTAATATCTAGTTTTGAAGTTTTAAGTACTTCCTAGTTGTTCATTTGTATTTTCCTCTCCTACTGAACATGGTTAAAAAAAAAAGGACTCCAGTTGGAAGTTTTTTATTTGTATACTAGAGGCCTAGCACACGATTAAATCATGCGCGTGTAGGGTCCCCTAGGCCTAACCTGCCATCAGGGCCATGTCCGCCGCCCTGCGAAGCCTGGCATGCTCCGTGGACGCTGCTGGTGGCCTGCGACACTCCAGCAGTCCCGTCCGCTGAGGCTGCCGCGGGACACAGAAGTCCCACTCGCATCAATGCACCTCCTGGTGAGTCTGGTGGTTGGTCGTGATGGCATGACGGCGTCACGACCACAGGCCTTTTATGATATAGATTCTTTACTCAGAACATTATTTTTAGTAACATTTTCAGGGGGTAAAATAGTTTTACAACCTGATAACATCAATGCTTTTGTTTCAATATTGGCTTTTACCCCCTGAAAATTTCTCATGGCGGCAAAAGTGAAGAAAGCAATGTTCTGTTTTATTCACTACCCATCTCCACTATAGACTTTTCTTCAGAGATACACACAGATTAGATAGAAGTTCATGAACCCCTCTTAAAGCTCCCTTACTTTGTTTATGCTTGTCATTTCAAAAAAGAAACTACAGACATTTTAATTATAACATCAGAATAGAGCCTAATTCGTTAGTGAAGATTAGCATCCTTTCTCAACACTCAATGCCCATTATTTCTTAATTATCTCAAATGTGGCTTGCGCCCAGAGCTTCCCATTAGGACTGATTCACACTTTCTTTATCATTGTTTTGCAGTTCATTCAGAGACCGTCCATGATGAATACAGGACTGTTTTTGGTTTCCAAGAGCTGTTCAAAAGGGGTAGGAATCATTATTTCATAACCACATGGTATTTGTGGGGCTTTCTTTTAACTTGCTCCTGGTACTTTGTGTTGAAACCCTTCAAAGAATTAGGAGAAATTCCTTCTACTTCTGTATTTCCACAGACGGACATACTGTCAACAACAACAACAACAAAATCCTTGTAAAATACAAAACTAGAGGAATCTGGGCTGTTCCATTTGATTCTAAGAGAGTGTAACAGGTACGCCCAACTGGAGATTGATTGCATAATTTCTCTATTTATGGATCTAGTAGGGAAACTGCCTTCAAAATTCAACCCTCTTGCATGTGACTTTTAAGTTTGTATTTTTCTTTTGAAAAGTAAAATAAAAATTGATTTTTAAAGGTAACAGAGGCAGGAATGAAGCAACATATAAAACTGTAAGCACAAAGGTGAAATTCCCTTGAAATTGTACAACCCAAGGGGGACTGATTGTAACATTCTGGCTCAGTTCCAGGTGTGTCTCAATGCATGTACATCCACTCATTTAGTCATGTATCCAGCCAGTATTTCTGTGTACTTACTAGTACCATGATCTAGTCATTATTCCAGACCTAGAGGCATTGTGGGGAAACAGTAAACCTCTACTTTGTAGGGCAATTTGGGGAGGGAAATTATAAACAAATAAATACATGGTAAAATTTCAGGTGTGCAAGTTCCGAGAGAGAAGATAAAGCAGGTGAGGGGCTCAGGACTGACTGAGGGAGGATGTGTTCCAGGGGGAGATCAGGGGAGCCCTCCAGGAGGAGGTGGGAGCAGGACCCGCAGCTGAAGGAAAAGCCATCATGTGTCCAGAGGATAAACAATGAGGACCAGGCCAGCGTCCCAGGCAGGGATGTGCTTGGCAGATTAGGACGGCACAAGGGCCCGTGAGGATAGACTAGAGGGACAGCAATGACATTGGGTGAGCAGGAGGGCAGGTACCGCCTATGCCCAGGTACAGACCATGCTGAGTGTGACTGAAGCCTGTGAAGGTGTGAGCAGGAGAGTGATGTGACTTGCTCCATGTTTTTACAAAGTTCACTCTGGCTACTGTGAGGAGGACACTCCAGGTGCGCGTGGATGTGGGGAGGGAGAGTCACACAGTCACACACTCTTAAAATGCTGTCTCAAGGTGATGGGAATAAATGCAATTTTCCACTGAACAAAACGGCACGGACCACTTCATTGTTGTATGGGTCAGGCTAGGCTCGGCCAGGGTCTCTCAATAGAGGCACTACTGACATTTTGGGCCAAAACATTCTCTGTTGGGGTGCGGGGCTGTCCTGTGCACTGTAGGACCTTTGGCAGCATCCCTGGCCTCCACCCAATAGGTGCCAGTGCACCCCCTTCCCACTTTGACAACCAAAATGCCCCCGGCATGAGGAAATGTCTCTAGTGGGACAACCCTCCCCCGCCCCCACAGAACGGGGGCAGGCAAGGCTGTGATAACAAACCCTCCACATGTCAGCAGTTAACACACGCACTTACTCACAATCTGCGTGAGTCCAAGGTTCTCAAGGGCGGCTTCCTGCGGATCCAGGTGGCGTGTGTCAGGCAGAAGCACCATCTGGCCTTCAGGTGACCATGGAGAGAAACAGGGAGTTAGGTCCTTCGCTTCCGCCCAGTGCCTCCCATCAGTCTGCTCTCTTCTGTTGGCTACAGCTCAAAGCACAACTTCCTTTGACCTCCGAGGGGCCTGGGGAATGGAAGGGGACGTGCAGGTGTCTGGTGCCCAATAATGTCTGGGCGGCACTTCTGGGCGCCAAATGCCCAGGTCTAGTGCGATCCTGCAGTTCTCCTGGGAGGAATGGGGGGTCCTGTGACTAGGCTCCGGAGTTGCTCTTGAACCTGAGGCTCCCAGAATCCACTCCTCATAAGGTCTTTCTTTCCATGTGGGGCACGTTTGATGTGGGTGTTAGTGTTGTACTGTCTTTGGTGGCTGCGTAGATTTGTCAGCCTAATTCCTTCCCTTGGAGAACTGTGAGATCAAGGATTTTAAATGTTGAAAGATCATAGGCATTTTAAGGCAAAATGTAAGATATTTTTGGCAGTATAACTCTCTCATAATCTAAAAAGGCTTCCTATCTTTCAGATTACTCTCATTCCCATGTGCCGGTAGCCTCCCCTACAATTCCTCCCTAGGCACCCTCCTTCAAAGGTCTTTCTCTATCGATTAAAAGGTCTGTAACGTGAGCCTATCTAGAACAGGAAGTAGCAAGGTCATACCCATGAAGCTTTTTCTTTCCCTCATGGAGGTTATGTTTACTGATTTTAAAGAGAAAGGAAGGGAGGAAGGCAGGGAGGGGCTAAGGGCGGGAGAGGGAGAGAGAGAGAGAAAGAGAAACACTGATATGAGAGAGATACATTGATTGGTTGCCTCCCATACACACCCCAACTGGGGATCAAATCCAAAACCTTTTGGTGCATGGGATGATGCTCTAACCAACTGAGCCACCTGGCCAGGGCAAAATTTTTAATACATATATTTATTTGTGTTATTCCAAAAAGGTCCAATATATTTAATACATATATTTATTTGTGTTATTCCAAAAAGGTCCAATATCTCTAAATTTTTAGTTAGATAAACCCTATCTATCACAGGGAAAGTTTGTATGTATGCTAATGTACATCTGATTATTAAAATTATTCCATTGCTTTGGAATTGCTTCATATTCCACAGTGACAAAATTTATTTTTAAAAATTCTGTATTTTTTCCCAAAAAATAGTAGGTATCACATCTGAAACATGATTTACAACCTCAGATTATATCTAAAAGGAAAAAGCTCTATTTCTCCATCGTGTCATATTTAATAACATTTTCCCTCAATATGAATTCCTTGATATGTGTTTTGATTTATTGCTGAACACACTCACACTTTCAAATGTTCAGTGTTTTGCTCCTATTTTAATTCTCTTTTGCTCACGAGTGCTTGCACTTCGGTTCTTGCTTCCCCTGTCATTGCCCTGGGATGGCTCAATTCCTCTGGGCCAGGAGCTCACTGGCCCCCGTTCCCATGCCCAGCATCATGCTGCCCTGGGAGGGGCATCAGGGAGAGCGGGTGACATCCCACCACCAAGCCCTCTCCCCCAGTCACCCGGGGAGGCATACACTGGTGGTGCTTTCTGATCACCAGAGGGCAAGCCTGAGGCTCAAGATCACGCAGGCTCTGGAACTGACCCGGTGGCTACGTGGACAGGAAGTTATGAGGTCTGAGGTACAAGGAGTGTTCTTTATAAGGGATGCCATGGGCTTTGGGTGGGCCCTTCTTCTGCTTCTCTGGACGCAGTGCCCCATGAGGATTCATGGCTGAAGAGGGCCCACATGGGTCTTCCCTGTTGTGCCCCTTGAGAAAGAAGGCCCAGCCCCTAGGTCTAAGGATGCTTTTGGGGTGAGTGTTCTGAGCAATGATGTGGAGCTTCCGGCTGAAAGCATTCTCACCCTGAGCATTTACACCGAATTTCTTCCCAGTTGTGAGCTCACTTTTTTAAAGTGACCTGTGTGAAAGGCTCTATCACATACTATTTGTATGTTTGTAATAGAAATTGAGGACTGAGAGTTGGTAGTTACATGCTTGTTACCTCACGGGGTTTCTCGATAGTGTGTGCTCGCTAATATTTACTGAGATGGGATTTCAAATGGCAGATTTTCACCTTTTATTACATTCTCCGGGCTTCCTCCCTCTCCATTTTTATGTCCTCCGACAACCAGTGATGGAGGGCTGACTTAGGTGAGTTTCCACATTCATTACACTCACCGAGTTTCCCCATGATCTGAACTCCCTAAGGTGAAATAAAAACTATGTTATTTTCAAAGCCTTTTCATGCTTATAGTCAAGGAGATACTTCAAATTTTTAATCTTATGATGCTGAATAAGGTTACAGTTATGTGCCTTGTCATTGTATTGTCAGGTTCTGGTCAGGAAAATAGAAATATACTAGTTGCTTTATCTATAGAAAGAATTTTAATATAGGGAATTGGTATTGAGGGGACTGTAAAACCAGAAACACTGACATATCCCAGAGCTAACAACTGCAGGAACCCACCGCCTCTAGGACTGGGGAACAATGGCAAGAAGCTGAGAATGTCCTAAGTTAGAGCATGACATAGGGGCCTATAGGGTGGGAAGCAGACTTGTAAGAAATGCTTGTTGCCTGGCTGTTGTTGGCAGATCTCAAAGGAGGAGCCCTGCAAAGCTGGGGCTCAGACCTGTGAGAAGGGGACACTCTGGCTGCTGCTGGTACATCTGATGGTCTGGGATCAGGCTGGTCCTGAGAACCCCAGAGAAATCAGGGCCTGGGAATTAACTGGTGCTTCTAGAACGAAAGACCATGGCTAGGATGATCCTGACAAGTAGGATGCAACCAGGACGGAGCAGGTCCCTTTTCCATCCTCTTACCTGACAGTCTCCTGCTGGCTCCCCTACTGGTGGACATCTTAGCTTCAGCATCACGTAGCAGAATCCAAAGGAAACAGCTTGTCAAAGGGCTTCTGGCCCGTCTCCCAGGCACCCCTGGAATGCTGGTCAGTGTTGGCCTCTGGTGTTGGCAGATTCAGTTTCCACTAGTAGCGATAAAAGGATCAGGTGAGGGGAATTCATCTGTTGGCCTGTGTGGGGCAGCCCCATGGACACTCTTTAGGGAGGTCCCTGGGCAAGCACTGGGTGGCTGAGGAAAGAATATCACACGCTGTCCTTTCCCCCTGAAATCTGAGACCTGCATCACAGCGGATGCTCTTTACTGAGCGTGAACAAGGAGAGCAAGATCTTCAGACTCTGCACGTTGTAAACGTCCCTCCACACAGCTCTGCTCCGGAACAGGCCATGTTTCTGATAATCCAGTCAAACATCAGTCACACCCCACGGGTCAGAACAGAGCCGGACACTGACCGCCTCTGGGTCCAGACACATTGGGAAATCAGATGTAAGGTTCCGGAGTCTTCCTTTGGGAGAACTTCTCTTCCACACTGGTTTTCAAGGACGTTCCTGTTGGTTCTGGGATTATAGTGCAGAAACATCTATAAAAGTCTGAGCGAAAAAGTGGAAATGCAGTAATTTATCTCCACTTGGAGGCCCTCTCCCAACCAGCTAGATCCCAGAAGCGTCTCCAAGCGAGTAGGCCCTGAATTGTCACACGATCGCTCCCCCACCTTCTGGCGCAGGTGTCTCTTATTAAATCGTCTAAGTAATTCCTGTTTCCTCAGCATCGGGTCCGTTCGTTCCCATGATGTCCTCAATGTAGTGAAGAATTGGTTCCGCAGCGTTTCACTAAGGCACAACCTGGGCAGAGTGGCGTCTGGTGGGAAACGGGAGCGTTAACTTGGTTCCGAGCAACTTTCAACCCGGGGAGGTAAACGGACGCGC
>NW_005871066.1:851221-854325 GCF_000147115.1 Myotis lucifugus
GGACGTCACTCTGCTCAAGGTCAGGGCTGCGAGGCCCAGTCTGTCCTGGTTCCCCCTGCGCTGACGCACTCCCGCCCTGTGCGGGGAGCCAGCCGCACCTGCACCTGCCCAGCCTCAGACCAAGCGGCACCGCCCAGCTCCCTGCAGCCGCCTTCCTCCTCCCGGCACCTGCGGAGGCACCTGCGCGGGCTGCTCCGCTCCAACCATCTGCACAGGAGCCACCTGTGGCCGATCTGATCTGTAGGAGAAGAGGATCCGGAGTGAGTGGGGCTTTTTCGGAAGCCTGTTAGTTGAGGGGCAAGAGTGAGGCTGTCACTTCCCCACATTACACATTGCACAGGCTGCGCTTTCTAAAGGCGAAGCTGACACACTGGGGAGTGAGAGGTCCTCAGTGGGTGGTTCTGACACAGGCAGCGCTGGGTGAACCCAGCATGACCCCCATCAGCCCTCCCTGCTCCCAGACTGAATCTCCAGCCTGGCCGCCCGCCCTCCCATCCTCCAAACCCGGTCTATCCGCTTCCAGCAGAAAGCAACCTCAGGTCCCCATCCTATTGTGATTCTTCTGAGAAAAGGAAAAGCAGAGGCCATGGGCATGCCCTACCCTGGCTCGCTGGCGCAGGGATGAGCCCGGAGTCTGGTTAGAGCTGCACCTGCCCAGAAAGCCTCTGGCCGCAGGCGCCAGAGGGAGGCTGGGCAAGTCCCTGGGGCCTCAGCTCACTTGCACCTCCCCCCCTCCTGTCACTTGTTCTACTGCCCCGGATGGCTTCACACATCCCCGCCTTCCCGATCTGGGAAGAAAAATGCAGAGAAATTGCCCCATACCACCTGCGTCGGGACCCGAGGCTTTGATAACTCACTCCAATAAAGAGGTGCTGTTTCTAGAACAGCGGTTGTAATTGGTGCAATCGCTGGATTCAGTTTATGGTAGCGCATAAGTACTTGCTGAGATGCACCTGCCTTCTGCTGGTCTCTCCACTTTCCCCAGGCATGTGGGGTAGCCATGGCTTACCGTCCTAGTAGGGACAGATGTTCTGGGATTCCATGGGTCCTTTCCATCATAATAACATTGACTGCATGACATAAGGAGTTAGTGTGGGGATTCTGCCAGTTGCTGGGTTGGTTCATTTAAATGAACCAACCCAGAACATCTATAATAATAAAAGTGTAATATGATAATTAGACCAGACAGCCGAACGACCTTCCGGACGAAGCTGGGGCTTCGAGGGCCAAGGCAAGCCACCACGGCTGTGAGGGCCGAGCCCCTTGCACGAATTTCATGCATCGGGCCTCGAGTGGGAACATAAGCACAGGGTGGGCCCATTGTGATACAGGCTTGAGTGGAAACACCACTTATCAAATTATCACCACATACTTAATTTTGACTTGCAAAGCACTGTGGCATTTTGGGTCTCCTAGGATGGACCCCAATTTTGAGGTATTGCGGAGGTGATTTATAATTTAACAAGTATATTTTACCAGAGTTTTGATACAGAACACTGGGAATAGCTGTGGTCAATTTCATTCAAAATTATGAGACTTCTTGCTCACTGATGACACAGATACGACAGATTGTGGCTGGTGTCAGATGCCAATCACAGGCACAGATATCTGTAGCCATCATTCTGTTTCTGAAAGAACCTGTTGTGTCCCCTTCCTCAGGGGACGTTCTCTCTGTGCATCCCAGTTTAATATGTGTCTTGCTGAAGAGAAAATGTTTTCTCTTTAAGATTTTATCGTGGTCTAACATGTATTTCCATTATTTAAAACAACATGGACTTATTTTTTTGGCAAAGCCAAAGAAGAAATATTGTAGGGTTCAATGTAGCTTTCCCATATGCATTATATTCTGATTGTTAGAAACATCAATCTAATTCCACTATAAATCCCCCAAGATATTGCATTTTAGCGATTCAAGTGAGTAGACACGGATTTTCGATGGCTCATTTAGGTACCTCCATTTCAAATATTAGCGAGTAGATGATATCATCCATCTACCTTTCCTCTACACTTGTAAAAATTCCCAGGATCCTCCTACAACATATTTTTTCTTAGAGCACAGATTTGCCTCCCTTATGTATTGTACTTATTTTTGCCAGACCTAATTTTGATGGATTCCTTTGTATGTTAAAACACATATGCTGCTATTTTATCTCATATTATTTAGCAAGTATAACAGACAACCAAACTGGACTTTATATTTAGAGAAAATGACATTTTCATGCTGTGCATGGTAAAACATATGGGTGGTCATGGAAACTTTGGATAAGTCACCTTGAGAAAAATCACATGGCCTGTGACTCTACCCAAACCTGGATTGGTCAGAGAGTGCACCCGTCACTCGGGGAAAAGTGACTCTGTGGTACCAGCCCTTCGGTTTGCAGATAATGGGCTCTGCAACCCAACAGGAAGGTTGAGGGAGGCGAGCTGGTGGAGGCTAAGGGATGGCCAGGCTCCGTGGCTTTGTTCCTCTGTCTGGAATGCTGATTGCCAGACAACCAAGGCTGCCCCTCTGGCTTCGTCCCTGCCGGGGTCACCAGGCCCAGCCACCCCTGCAGGACTGCTCACTGAACCTCTGCCCCTCCAGGCTGACGGGGGCCAGCCACAACCTGCCTCCTCCCTTCTCCAGGCTGAGCCCTCCTGAGCTCCCAGCTGCAGGGCTGCGTCCATGGCTCCTCTCAGCTCTTCTCCCCTTTCTCCTCCCTGGTTCGCTCCCACTTGCCCACCTGTACATGTTTCTTTTTTAAAAAAAAATATATTTTTATTGATTTCAGAGAGGAAGGAAGAGGGAGAGAGAGCGATAGAGAGACAGAAACATCAATGATGAGAGAAAATCATTGATTGGCTGCTTCCTGCACGCCCCACACTGGGGATCGAGCCCGCAACCCGGGTTGTGCCCTTGACCAGAATCAAGCCCAGGACCCTTCAGTGTGCAGGCCAACGCTCTATCCACTGAGCCAAACTGGCTGGCGCCCACCTGTACATGTTTCAATGCATGGATCTCTCAGGTGTGTTTGCGTGTTGAGCAGGGAATCCTTTGTTGAATCATTGCTGTTCCAATTGTTGAAACTTCAAGGGGAGAGACAAAGGGATCGCTCCTGCTGCCC
>NW_005871066.1:854425-874731 GCF_000147115.1 Myotis lucifugus
TGTAATAAGACAATAAAACGTCAGATCCTCATCAGTTCCTGACCAGAACTCCGACCAGAACTTTGGCTGGAGATCCTGGCTATAGGTCCTGACTAGGCTGCTGACCAACTGAAGGCTGTCTTCGTGTCATTCCTTCTTCGCCGACTCCGTCCACACCTTTGGGGACCCCTGGACCTGCTGGGATTGGACCCCAGCACCACTGTGCTTGTATCCCGGCAGGACTATTGTTACACGTGCTTGGTACTCAGTCTTCACAACATTGCTTCCAGGCAGGTGCTTGTAAAGGCATCGCAATAAAGCAACGTTGTCACGTGAGCTGCCTCAGGCTCTGAGCAGCACGTAAGGGGAGGAGGTTTGGGGTTGGGAGGACAGCCTCAGCCGCAATGAGGGGTATGGAGAGATGACAACATGGCATTTAGTGTCCAAGGTGCTACTTCAAAAGGCTTTTAAAGGCTCTTAAAGCCAACTGTTTGAGCTCATGGAGAAAATATGTAAATTACAGTTATGGAAAAGTTTCTTTGATTTTAAGGAAAGGGTGAGGGATGCAGAACTAATGTTTTCAAGCTTCAGACTCTTTGCAGTAGCAAAAATATATATAAACCTTGTGAATATGCAATGAACTCTACAGAACAGACCAAAAAGGTAAAAATCATTACATAATAAAGGAGGATGAAATAGATTATGGCAAAGCAATAAAGACAGGTCTGTGTTGAGTTAATTAGAAAGTACTGTGCAATTTTTGGAGGATTTGTATTGGTCTTTGTTAGAGAATCATTAATATGTATTATATGTAAATAAATTTAATAATAGTTTGTGAGGATCAAGTGAATGATGGACAGGGAGAAATTTCAAAGGCTATGAAAGCACTAGACAGATGTAAAGTAATTTTAACCCCCTCTTTATTGAAATCAGTTATTTGATCAATTATTATAAAAGGGTTTTTTAAAATTAGTTCTAATGTACCTTTAAAGGGACCAAGAGGTTTCCGGCCGGACGTGTATGTGTGTGTGTGAAAGCGAGGTGGGGGAGGGAGAGAGAAAGAGAGAGAATGCAATCTATAGTGCAGGAAAGCAGATTACTGGTTGCTTGGGGACAGGGGGGGAGGGGTAGGGGTGGGTGGGATGAATTAGAAAGGGACCAGAGGTATCATTTGGTGGGGAGATGGATTTGTTCATTATCTTGATTGTGGTGATGTATACATATATTAAAACTTACCAAATGACACATTTTAAGTGTATGCAATTTATTTTTTGTCAATTATACCTCAGTGAAGCTATTTAAAAATAGGTGTCCCTGGCTGGCAAGGGTCAAGGGTCAAGGGTCATCTCCATGTTAATTCTGTTCCAGCTTCTGCAGAGAGCTCCAGTCCCCCTACCTGCACCCCAGAGCCCCCGTCCGTACAGCCACAGGTCTTCTGTTCAGTGTTCCTGTGCTTTCCCTTTAAATTCCATAGCGGAGGCAGGCCTTTTTGCTTTTGTTTTTAATTCCTTTGGGCATTTAAAAATTATCCTCTGAAATATTTAATTGATGATTTATTCTTGATTCTAACCCAGTGGTTCTCAACCTTCTGGCCCTTTAAATACAGTTCCTCATGTTGTGACCCAACCATAAAATTATTTTCGTTGCTACTTCATAACTGTAATGTTGCTACTGTTATGAATCGTCATGTAAATATCTGATATGCAGGATGGTCTTAGGCGACCCCTGTGAAAGGGTCCTTCGACCGCCAAAGGGGTCGCGACCCACAGGTTGAGAATCGCTGTTAGACTCAAATTTGTTCTTTGAAATCAGTTATAATTTCAGAAATATGTTCAGTGAAAAAAATAAAATTTCATATTAAGTTATGGAAAGAACCCATATTTATTTCAAAAGAGGTTCTGATTTGGGTCCTGTGCCACCCATGAGTTTTCGTTTCTCCCTCCGGGAAATCCAATGGTGCGAATGGACCACTGGAGTCTGAGAACGGAGAGCAGGGGCACATTCCACGTATGGTTCACTGCTGCGGGCTCTGGTGGGTGTACTGGCCGGTGAGACAGGAAAGGTCACATCTGAACACAATGGATAGATACCCTGGGATCTGGGCCTTGGAGCATTCTCTAGGTTTGGGGGTCGTGTAAAGATACTTTCAGAGGACAGACAGACCTTGGCCTTTTAGATCTATTATGGTTTTATGTATTCCTCACTAATGTAACGCCGAACTGGCATCTTTTGACAACAAAATAACTCCTTTTTTCTCATATATATTTTCTTCCCGTTAAAGGAGCAAAAGCTACTTAGGGAGTTATCAGTTTTCCACATTGATTTCTTATGAGGTATTGGAGTTCTCTCAGTTTCCCTAAATACCACTCATATGGCCCAAATTGGAAGAAAGATGAAAGGTTACTTTATGTGTAGCTCTGTTAGCTTTTACACTGAAATAAGAGGAGAAATGGCAGCGGGAGAGTTCACAGGTGTAAATATTTGGAGACATTTAAACTTTTGGTTGATCAATAAATCATTGTGCAATAACAACACCTGGGCAGTGCAACAATGAATAAAATATTCTCTTACTTCTCACTAGAATCATGAGTTTATAAAAGAGGTATTTGAACATTTCATAATTTTTAAAATGTCATTATTTCTCAAGGTTAGTGATATTTTTGATATTAAAAATAAAAGTATCGGCTATTGTAAATATAACACAGTGATAAAATGTTAATAAATTATATAATCTCCCTAAAATTAACATGAACTTTAGTTATATGTTAAAATAAAACTAGAAGAAAAAAACTACAATATTTTATGTCTTGTGTTCTGAGTACCTTAGGATAGATCAGTTATTAATTAGTAGCTAGATAGTTCCTAAGTTATGACTGTGTACTAATGAAACACAGTTATTTTTCTGCAACTGATTTTTATTGAAGACAAGCCTGAGTCCTCTCTTTTATCAGCTAAAAGTGACAGAGATTAATTTAAATTCATCCAGCAGTCCAGCTGAGGTGACTGTGGAGAATAAGATGGTAGTCATAATTTATCTGCACTCTGAAAATGTTCTGACATTATTTGGTCTCCAAGCTCTGAATGCATGATTTCTAAATGGCTCAGCATTCAGGATGAGTGTTGGCAAGAAAAACCCCATAAACACAGGAGAAATGATGTGAGGCAGAAGTTCAAAGCCAAAGTCCACAGCAGGGACACTAAATAAGAAATTGCCTATTTCACAGCATTCACACTTAAATCTCTTCTTTCCCTCTCTTCCTTTTTTCCTCCTGCCTTTCTTACCTCTCTCCTTTCCTCCTTTCTCCCTCCCTCCTCTCTTCCTTACCTCCCTCACTCCTCACTCTCTCTTTCTTTCTAGAACCAGCCTAGCCTTTATCTTAGAATTGATTCATACTTATAAACAGTATGCAAACATTATTTCCATTTTAAAGGAACCCACATTTCCAGAGTAAGTAGAACAGAACAGTTTTAGACAACATATAAAAAAGAACTTGCATCTTATTTTTATTTAGTTAGTTATTTTACTTCTATTTTCTATACATTAAATCTCATGGATATCTAGAAACAAAACCGTAAAACATTAAGTTAGCCTTTCTTCTCTCTGCTTTTTATCACCTCTCTCTCAATTTCTGTGCACCCTTTTCTCTCTTTCCTTATTTTAGATGAAGCTATTGTGTGTGGAATAAGAATCTATCCCCTTTCCACCCAAGAAATGTCTAAGAGCTTACAGGTTGATGAGGCAAGTAGCTTTAATACATGAACTTGCTTTGTTACATGGAATTTTCTAGAGCAATGCTGCAATGTAGTTAGAAAGGCATTGTCACCTCCAATACTTAGAAAAGCTGGGCTCAGAAAGGTCAAGTAACACAACCATTGCCAATCAGTAAGTGGCTAAGGCAGAACTAAAACCCATTTTACTTTAGTTGTAGGCAAAGACATGTTTATTAAATTTTTCAAAACATCAGCTTTTAGCTAAGGGGTATTATACAGGTCTTGCGACGCATACGTCAGCATCCTTTCCTTGGCATCCCTTTGGAAAGGCCATGGGTTAGTTACATCTCCTATGGGTTTATGTATGATAAAAGCTGCCTTTGGTTTTCATCCCAGAACACATTGTACGGGATGAGTTTCTAGACCCAATTGGAAGATGGTCAAGTGGTAGAATTTCAGCAGTAGCAGGAGTGCATCGGCTATGGAAATATTTTAGGAAAGGTCTTCTTCCTATGTATGTGGTCCTCAGACAAGTCTGTTGACTTCACCTGTCCATAAAACAGACCCTTGCAAATCTGATTATTTTCTTATCCCACTTTTTTGATAGAAAATTGTATAATTCTTTTTTTCCATTCAAATGTTGGAGACAGACATAAACAAGGAAATACATACATACATACATACATACACACACAATTATTTAGAACAGAGGATTAGATATGAGACAGAAGCAGGTGACGTTCTGACTCTGCATCTTACTGCCTTTTGACCAAGGTTTGATTGATTAACCTCATGATCTCATTTGCCTCCGTGGTAGTAGGAGGATTAGCTCTAATACTCAGCTCTACACCCCATGTGGTGTTGATGGTTAACTCTTCAATTATTTGTGAGTTACAGTGACTCTTAAAATGTAATACCACTTGCCTGGCTGGTGTGGCCAATGGTTGATGTCCACCTATGATGGTATACCACTTTTCAGATGACTCCTTTATTTCAGTATAATACTTATTTTTCCATTCCACAACTTACTAAATAAATACTCTATATTAACCAACATATTAATACTTTAGTTTCCGGCAAAGACATGTTTACTAAATTTTTCAAAACATCAGCTTTTAGTTAAGGGATGTTACACAAGACAACTTCCAATCACTGTGCTAGCATGTTTGCTTTGCACCGAAACAGAGAGAGGTGTAGAGAGGTAGACGTGTCTACAGCAATCCAGTATGTAGTGAGCCTGCACTAGTTTCATTTATTTCGATGTGTCTGAGGAGTTGCGCTTATTTTGTGCTTTAAGTTTATTTTTTTCTGTGCTATAACAATTTTTAAGCATAATTAAGTGCAAAATAACCATATTCCTCCCGAAAGGCTTCCCAGTCTGAAAGTCAATCAACTTGGCTCTTTAGTTTTTATTTCCTGGCTCAGTATGGTTCCGTTGTCCCCTTTCCCACCTCCCTCCACCTGCTACTGAGCCACTGACTCATCCTTTCCTCCTCTGATTCATACAATAAGCTTTCATGCTACTGCGGGTTATTTACATTGCTCACATTTTTCTATCTTTGAAAACTGTTAGAGTGCTTGGGTTGGGATGAAATGCATCATAATTTTATCTCATTAAAATTAATGGAAATACATATATTTTATTATTTAACAGCTCTGCCACTAATGGCGAGTTTTTTATGAATGCATTACATTCATTTGCTGATGGATACCAGTTGGCAAATAATTAATGACTCGAGTCCTCTAAGTCCCCTTCCATCACCCTGGCCACCGCGTCCTCCTCCAGAATCCCTGCCCAGATCTCCCCCGATGCAGGACTCCTCCACAGGAGCCTGCAGAACCCGGCCTCAGCGTATCTGGCTTGCATTCTAAACGGTCCATGTTCTTGCTGTAGCTATTATTTAATATCGAAATATTTATCCTAGTAATGATAATAATAGAACGTATCTCAAAGGTTTGTTTTGGGAATAAAATTATATAATGCATGCAAGGAACTAGCATAATGTTTAGTATCCAGTAAATATTCCATAAATATTAACTATAGCTATTATATTATTGTTTAAGTTGTAACAGTTTAAAAAGCTGTATACTTGTATAAATAAACACTTAAATATATTGATTTTATAAATATGCTGTGGTAAACATAGCCGACTAAATTTGGTCTCTTCAGTTATAGTTCATCAATGAGGAATGATATATTTAATTTTGAATTGGATATCCAGTGGATTACATAAAGTCCAAAATAATTAAAAACACATAATTAAAATTAGAAATCTTTACCATTGATTTCTTTTTAAAAGAACTTTATTCAAGCAACTGTGAATGCAGAAAAATCTTCTGTGTGTAAATATGTGTATATGTGATCAAACATTTACCATTACAATCAATGCACGATTGTAATTTTATTGATAACACTTTCATGGAATCAGTATATGACTCAAACTTAGATACACATTGGTTATCCTGGATGATTAATTTATATGTGATTCGTACATGGTTTGTGTCAACCAATTCACACAAGGCATGCGAATATTTGGCTCCCTGGTCAGCAGAGAGAGCCTCAACAACGTTCCATAATTGCCCATCTTGAACCATGATGAGAAAGGCCAAGCCAACTAATGCTGCCTCTATGGTCACCTACGTTCTTCACTAGTCACTTGCTTCATCTCCCCACTTCGCTGGTACTCCCTGGATGAAGAGGCCCGTCTGCCTCTCCAGACTCCATGTGTTTGAGCTTCTCATGTCTGTGCAGCCCCAGAGAGCAGGTTGCCCGGGCCTGGCCTGCCCCTGGGTTGGGGGCTGTGCTGCTCGGGTTGAGTGGCCCCGTAGAAGCCACTCAGGCTCTGCTCTAAGTTTTCTCATCTGTATGAAAGAGGGTAACATTAATATAGATCTTATAATGTGGTATTGAAGACTAATTCAGGGAACACATTTAAAGCTTTTAGCATAGCATCTGGCAAAAAGCAATGTTCTGTTAAAATAGAGCTATTTTTTAAAGTAACTGCTGCCTTTTGTAGGCCACTGAGAAGAACTAAGTGGTGTCAGATTGAACATTAAAGAGTGTACCTGATTACCTGTGTTTCTAATCCTGAAATTTTAATTTTCATAAAAGTAAATAAACTGTGACTCAAAAAGGTTTGGCATATTTTAAATTGGCTAGTGGAAATAAGTATTATTTTTTGTGGAATTTAAAGTAGAAAATCAACTTCTTAATTAGGGTTATTATATTCTAAGCATTAAAATAAATGAAATAGGATGGGGAGTTACTGAAGATAGGCTATACTATAACTTCCAGATTAATCTTAAATCCATTCACTTACTGACCATCAGAAATGGAGAAAAAGCTCAAGTCTGTAAAATGTGTGGAAGATTCCTGTACAAAGCAATCTCTTCCGATGACAATTACAGTACAATTAGATGTGGCCTTTTGAAGAAGAAGAAACGGAATTAGGGTCATACTCAGAAAGAAGTAAAGTGTTGAGTATGAGGAGCAATAGACTCTGATAAATCAGAAAGGGATGCAAGATAGAGGAAAAGAACTCCAAGTTATTATGAGGGGTGTGATACAGGAGTAAGAAGAAAAATATGTGAAAGTGATGTAGAAGAAGTCAGAAAATGAAAAAACATTATAGGAAGTAAAAATGAGGAAGAAGTTTAGAAGAACTAGACCAAGAAGAAATGAGAAAGAAGGAAAGGACGGAGGAGAGATTGAAGAACCTGTGGGAACAAGAATTTTAGCAAAAGACACTGATAAAGCACAGGGTGAGCTTAAGATAAAAAATGTGTATTTTCAGAAAGAAATGGTACAGAAATCAAGGAAGAAGACAAAGGGAAAAATACAAGGAAACAAAAGATGATAAAGCAATGCTACACTGAAGGCTAACGGTTAAATGTCATTTTCTACCAAAAGCTTAGATTCCTTTCCTAGTTTAATAAATTCATTACTTGTGCTTTAAAAAAATGACATAGATTAGCATTGCCCCCCGCCCCCCCCCTCAATTTTCTAGTTTGAGAAGCATTCCTCCTGGGTTAATCTCTCCTTTATTTGTTCAAACACTTCACTAATCAACAAGCAATTATTGTTATTCTAAACATATATGTTAATAGCTTCCTAAGGTCACCTTTTCAGAGTATTACAAGATTAAAGAATGAAAGAAGTTAAGCCAAGATTATGCAAATGAAATTTACATGAATGACCTTGCAATGACAAGGATAAATTGTCTTACTTTAAAATCAGAAATAAGCAATCCACCATTGACACTTATTGTCATGATACTTCTGAAATGACATTTGATGGCTGTTATAATGTATGCATATGTTTTAAATACAGACATAGTATTACCTCAACCTTCAGAAATATTCACACATAAAAAGTGATACACATAGGTAGACAAATAGTTAGAGTTAATTTTGTTGTCCAGGCATTAGTTGAGGATTTAGGAATACAAAGAAAATTAGACTAAATCACTTAGGCTAAATCACTAATCACAATAAGCTTGTGGTTTAATGAGCCAAATATCTAGAATAACTTTAATAAAATACATGTGTGTGCTGTTACCATTTGGTGAGGGTGAGACAAGGAAAGATGAAAATAAAGAATTAAGAAAGGCTCCTTGGAGTAGGTGATCTTGAACAGGGTCTCACAAGTGTACAAATGGGGTGGCTAAATTATTTCTCACAGAGGAAAAGCAAGCAGGGGCACTGCAGGCAGAAATACCCGCTCTGCCCCCACCCCAAACAGGGTATTATACTTGTGACAAATAGTTCAATCAATAACAATGGAATTCTTATTTTTGAGGTGAATTTTCAGGATTCCAAGGTTCTACTTGGCATCCATACAGGTTTATAGCATGACAACCTGAAAAATTAAAGGACTAGTTAACAAGTTGCCAGCAGCAATGTAACATACTTAATTCATGGAGTTTTTACATCTCTTAAAGATTCACTGGTACCTTTACATATAAATACTGGAAAAGATGCTACATCTGGCCAAGACCTATGCAATGCTTATGAAAAACAATCAATTTTAGGATTATTTTAAGGAAATGTTTAAATATTTTTATGTTCAATTACATCTAAGTATAATTGAATCAAATTATAATTGCATCTCTTTGTATGATCTAGCGGATTGACAACATACAGACAGATCATATCATATTCCAAATTTTTCAGCCCAAAGGGAGACAGGAACCTCTCCAAAAATAGTTTTGTTCAATATATGACTATTAAGTATGCGGTTCTTGTGCTTGTCAGTAACAGATGCTAAAAGATCAGCATGACCTTTGATAAAATGCTGTCTCTTTATATTCTTCAATGGAAAGAAAGAGTACACCAAAAGCTGTAGTAGGAAAAGATGCATGTGTATGAGGGGACAAGGACAAAAACCTAGTCGGAAAGGTAGCACCCCATGGAGGTGTTTCTAGAAGCTGCATTTGTATAGTGAAACAGTCATTTATGCTTATGTTCCATGCTGATTTTGGAAGAGAACTTGGAGAGGTTAATGGAGGTTTACAGGTTAAAGTCATCCCTTGGTGATATCATTGACTATAATCAGAACATTTACTTAAGGAAAAAATAATCAAAGAAAAATTACATTGGAATTTATTTGACAAGCCTGATGGGGAACCTAAGATAATTTTGGGGCTAGCAATCTGAATCTGTGCCAGTAACCTGCTTCCAATGCACACTCTTACTAGCCAATAATTCACTCCATTTGTGAAAGAATGTAGGAGACTAGCAGCTTGACTCTATACCTAATCAGTATCCCTAATGCACATTCCTATTAGACTATAGTCTAGTCACTGCCCCTTCCTTAATTATCTGGTCTTGCAAGACCTGTTTACCTAAATACTTCCATTTTACAGAGGCCATAAACTATGAACCATACACAACCCCCGGAGGGGGTTATCAGCATGGGCGCCAGGCCAGGCCTTTAGGTGTGGTCTCACGGCCCCCATCCCAACACACGGGGTTTTTTGCAAAGCCCACGAAAGGTCCGGAAGTCTGATCCATATTTGGGGGACAAAGAAACCAAAGGGTATAAAGAGAAAGCTTCCTCATATTGGCTTGCTCAGGATTTGGAAACAGGCTCCCCTGAGTCACAGTACTAGTTCATCTGGAAATAAATGGGTTTTCCTATATCTCTGAGTACTCCTGTGTGTATTTTCCTGTCACCTGGTAAATTCTATAACAAGTCTAGGACCAATGCAAAAGAAGCCCATGGTGAAATGTTGGCTAGGCAAAGCTCAAACATTTATAAAATAATTTTGCTAAAGACTCTAGTCTAGACAGGGAAACACAAGTGTGCAGGAAACTTTCTGCAAGAAGAGACAATAATATCAATTTATTAGGGATTCCTAGGAGCAGAGGGGCTACTATACATAAATGAAAGGCTACTTATCTTTCTTTATCTACAAATCATACAGAAGATAGCTCACACTCAAAACCCTTCAATACAGAGACCACAAATACATTTCACTATGTACAGTTCAAAAGTATTCTTTAAAATGTGTGAGAAAGATCCACAGCTCTAATAAGCCAGAGACAGACCTGGATAAAGAGGTGAAATACTGAGTAGAAATACCAGAGTGAGCATAATGATCAAGTCATGTTGAACTATTAATCTTACAAGCTAGCAGAATACTCCACCAAACTCCAGCATACATGTCAACTGTGCACTAGAGAGGAACTGAGCAACTGTCTTGAGGTAGGCAGCAGTTTTCGGCCCCATTCTCATGTATAATAATAGCAACACTTTAATATTGTCACGAGTCTTAGCATTTTGGTGCAGAGATGCCTTAATAACTGACGGCCCTTGCTTCATGATGGAATGCAGTCCCTATCCGGGCCAGGATCCCTCCCCTTCGGTAATCTGAATGGTAAGTGTATACAGGTTCGCACTTAAAAGGCGAGCAGAAACGAAGGAATTGCAATATATATCTTGTGGCAAGTATTTGCCTCACCCCCTCTCTGCAGAAGGTGATTTTCTGAATAACAATCCAACAAACAAGCTCAACAACTGTTCTCTTTAGGGGAAGGTAATAGATAGTTAAGTAATGCTAGCATTCTTGATGAGAAACAAAGAATATTGTTACCACAAGTAAGGCTTTAACACAGAACTAGAGCCCTCTAAGTCTACACTGAATTTTATTGGATGATTGGGATTTTTCTATTTGTTTATTTGTTCTTTTTTTCTTATTCTTAAAAGTAATTCTATCCTTTGGACACAAATGCTGTCTCATTTTTTTTAAACAGAGAATGAATTGGTTGAGATATGTTCTAATGCCCATAAATTTTGCCTCTCTGGTAGGAATATTTGTGACAATACATGGCATACTTTTTGAAAAAAGAATTCCGTTTAAAGTTTAGAAGTACTTCCTGCTTTTAATTATCCTTTAGAATCCTATTTGCCATTCAGCAAACATTTATCAAGGGTAATTGTGTTCCTTGTACTGACCTAAGCATTATAGAGGATACTACAGTGTCTGCTTTCAGCTGAATGTGGGAGATAACGGGACATCACAGGGAGGCAGAGAGAGAGCTGTGGGGCTCACAGGAGGGAGAGATTAGCATGTGTGTAGGGTCCTGAAAAATGAGTAATTCTGGAAATTTAGAAAAAGGGGTGGAGGTGCTGGGGAAAGTACATAGCATCACAATAGAAATCAGAATATAAAAAAAATAGCTCAGAGACAGAAAATATATATCTTCTTGACTTCACATGTTTGATTGCTGGCCTAGTTTAAGACTCCTCTGGACATAGTGCCTACCTAGAGTCCTTGTCGGTTGGCCAGCTGCCAATAAGACTCTATCTTTCAAAATTTGTAAGAAACAAAGGCAATGAGAGAGGATAGTGAGGATGAGTTCACAGAAATAGCACATTAGATTCAGGGCACTGGGAGCTGTAGTAGGAAGAGTTGCTGATAAGGACTAAAGGAAGTTACAAGAGATTCTCAAAAGGCTGGTAGTGGTTTATGGAAGCACGACAATGCAGGCCTTTGCTTGGCATACATCCCGTTCCTATTTGGGGGAAGCATTGCTTATTATGTGTTACTTAACCAAGAAGGTTATTTTGCTGGTTAGCATAAGATTTCATATATTCTCTGTAACAAATCAGATTACAGAAATTCCCTAATGCCAATCAGTTTTTCTACTCTGGGAACAATAAGATAAAGCTCCTGAGCAGCAGGGTGGCAGCAGGGTCAGAGCTATATTCTTGAAAAGCTAACTCATTCCATAGGCAGAATGGAGGGAGGGAAGAGATCAGGTAGACAAATTAAGAGACTAACTAGGTGATGGGATTGTGGTCATCCCAAATACAATATTAATGCAAACAAAAAAACAAACCAATCAACTACCTGAGTGTGAGGTCTGAGCAAATACCTGAGTCCACACCCCTCCCCTGGGAACTGACCTGCAGACCACTTCACAACTGACACTCCCTTTGCTTAGACCACATTTCATTCGCTAAGATCACATCCATTTGCTAAGACCACTATCTCTCCCCTTAGTTCCCGCCCAGAGAATTCTCCACCCAGAAAATGCCCACCTAGAGTCCTTTAAAATCTCTCCTTTCCCATCCCTGGGTGCTGGCACCATTTGGGGGCTCAGCCCATCTGGGTTTCCAGATAAATTTATAATTCTTTACCCCTTTCGGCCTCCTCGGTTCCTCCTTCGCCAGCCTAACCGTGAGGGCTCTAGGAAAAGGAACAAAAGCAGTTGGATAGTGGAGAGAAGGTGAAACTTGAGGAAAGGTAGGCGAGTTCCGGTTTTGAAATGGGGTGGGAGGGCCTGCGGGCAGGGAGGGGAGAAGGGCATGTTCACAGCCCAGGGACAGAGGCTGAAGCTGTAAGCTTACCAGAGAGAATGAGAAGAGTCTTCGGACAGGGAGGGAAGATAGAAGGAGAATCCTGTGTTGGGTGAACAACCACTACCTGTCTCTGCCTGATCTATAAATGGTACATGCAGGCCTCTGGCTGGAAGGTTAAAGTTGTTTTTCATCTTGAGAATTGGGTTATTATCTATTTCAAGTTTGAGGCTAATAAAGGTAATTAATTGCTAAAAATAGATCATTTGAGAGGAATATAACATCAATAAGTCATAGAAGTTATTTTTAAAATCTCTTAATACACTTTTAGTCTTTTTCACCAATATTAATATAGCTATGCCAGTTTTCACTTAGTTTATACATGTTTCTCTTTCCTTTTTTCCCCCTCAAATTTTAAATCCCAGTATTTTGTATGTCTCATGAAAACCACTGTTTGTTAATTGTATTGTAAATTCTTATTAACATGTTTGCATTTTAATTAGAATATGTAGATTTTTATGTTTAATGGGATAATTGCTATTTTTTTAAATTTAAATTTGCCATGGCCCAATTTAAAAAAATGTTTCCACCTGTGCTATGTTCCTTTTTTTCCCTCCACCTTTATTAACTTATTTTGAATTCATATAAAGTTCACCCATAGGCAAAACATTTAGTTTATGTCTTTAAAATGTTTTTAAGCAGGCTGAAATGTAAACAGTTTTGTTGAGCCATGTTAAGCCGTGGGGAGACAGTCACATGCCTCCTAGTGGTTTGTGTTTCCAGAGAGTCTGGGAAAGAAAGTTGGCAGATTCTCATCCCGAGCCACAGAACAGGGGCTCTAGAAGGTGCCTTTTTGTAACCGTCAACCCACCAGGAAGGTTTTGTCTTTAATTTTTTCAGATGATTCTGTTTCCCAGTCACACAGATGCACAGACCATCTTTACACTCCTCATCTCTGACCATGTATAATACATGAACTTCTCTTCCTTCATAAATGGGTTTTAATTTTAAAATATTTAGAAGTAACTACTGTGGAGGAGGGGGGCTGTACTGGGCAAAAAGGATTATAAAGATCAATAAGATATTCATTGAAAATGGCATTGTAAATTGTAATTCATCCCACGGCCTGATCCAAATAGCATAACTTAGTCCCTACAGAAATCAGCAACCTGGTAACAAACACTTATCTTAAACTTAAAATTTTCCTTATTTTCCCAAATTAAAAAAAAAAAGCTTTATAAAATACTTTTGGGAACCAAACTTTTGGGGGTGAAGCCATCAGTGGAATTTTCTATAATTTCAAAATGATCTAATATATAACAAAGCCAATGATACTGTTTTCTTTATAAATACCATCCACATTTCTTTCTCTTCCTAGAGTCTCCTTTTAGTTCTTGCTTTTGTATTAATTTTCATTTCAAGTTTGAAAATATGTAATGAAGCTCTTTTTAAATAGATAATGTTTTCAGGAGGATCAATAGTACAGGACTGAGCTGAACTGTTAGTCAAACAGCAGAGGTAACCTGACTAATAAGTGCTTGTAATATTTGCTTGTGGTGGACACTAGTTCAATCAAGTTTTTCACACATTTTATACCTGCACCAATGTACATAAGCAAGATAACTAAAATCACTATTACGCTATGTATTACTTTAGAATGTTTCTAAATCAAGAATCCTGTTATAGCTCTAGCTGGTTCGACTCAGTGGATAGAGCATTGGCCTGTGGACTAAAGGGTCCGGGGTTCAATTCTGGTCAAGGCCACATGCCCGGATTGTGGGCTTGATTCCCAGTAGGGGGCATCAAGGAAGCAGCCGATCAATGATTCTCTCATCATTGATGTTTCTATCTCTCTATCCCCCTCTCCCTTCCTCTCTGAAATCATTAAAAATATATTAAAAAAGGAATCCTGTTATATAAAGAGGCTAGATTCATTTATTTCTTTATCTTCTAACACCATTGTAATTACATGGTCCTTTTGAATATACTGTGTCTAGATTGGATTCTAAGGGAGGCAGAAGAATAAGAGGTATGAAATTAAGGAGAAATGGAAAGTCAGGGGATTGAGAAAGTAAAAATTCTAGGGAGTCTGGAGCAAACAAGAAAAGAAGTTGAAGGAGGGAAGAATTATGCCCGGGGGAAAATGTGGAAGTACGGCCATCATCAATTACAGTTATGTTCCCTGGGGGTCTGTGAAACACATGGCCATCTGCCACTGCTCCCCGGTCTGATAGGTACTGCTGTTTCCCCAGGGGGGTTTCTCTTAACAATTCATGATGAAAGGATACCGTGGGATTCCCGAGGAAGAGTGACTATTTGGGAGAAGATTGTATTTATTTATTGGTGGAACATACGGTCTCCAGCATCCCAGTTGTTTATTTTACCACTTTGTAAGTAGAAGTAGAATTTGGTTATGTCCAATGCACTAGCTGTTAGTTTGATTTCAGGCAAATAACACCATTATTGAAGGGATATATATATATATATATATATATGTAATTTATAATTATGAAATGCTTTTTTAAAGAACATTGTTACCAAGAATGACTTTACTAAACTTGATTTCTAAATATGTCACTGAGCAAGGTTTGTAACTGATAAAAATTGAGAGATGACACACATTGTCTTCATGATGAAACATCTTAGTAAGTGACCTGGGTTCCTGTGCTTTGATTAATATGCTCTTGAGAAGGCTCCTATTGCTGAAAGAACTATTAATAAAAGAAAAGCATTTGACATAAAATGTTTATGATGGCCATGAAATAATGCTCTTTTATTTTTCACATTTTCATCTTAGTATATTTTGTTTCTAGTCATCTGAAATTACTTTTTAATAGGATGCTTCCGTTCCCTATCTCCTACTTACTTTCTCAAGGAAATTTGTCCCAATAATATTTTTAAAAAGATCTATTTCAGAGCAGGTCCTCCTATGAAAAACAGGGGAAAGAAGGGCTTTAACTGGATGTCTGACCCATAAACCTGCACCTTAGCTTTCTGCCAAAGTCAATTTAACCAGGAAATCCACACTGAGCCCAGGGCTCCTGAACACCTCTATATTCAGCATGTTTGGGACCTTGATTTTTTTTTAGCTGCTTCATGAGTGTATCTCTGGTTTCCTTAGGGGAAGTTTAAGCATCATAAGGGTAGAGACCTTGACAATCTCATTGTTCCATATCCCATCTACCTCTCCAAACTTTCTCATTCAACCATTCACACATACAAATTGAGACAAAAGTAGGTTTAGTCATGAGTACACAAAACAGAGTATTTGATACTTATGTTATTACTAGAGGCCCGGTGCACGAAATTTGTGCACAGGGAGTGTGTGTGTGTGTGTGTGTGTGTGTGTGGGGGGAGGTGGGGTCCCTCAGCCTGGCCTGCAATGATGCAAGCGTCCCCCCGCCCCCCGCCTCTGATCCCCCTGGCCGCACCGTGCTGGCTGCCTGGAGGCCCTATGCAGCTGGGGTGGAACACTTGCTTCATTGCCATGGCGATGAAGCAAGCATTCCGCCAGGCCACTCACGCTGCCCACTCTCAGTGGCCGCTCCCCCAGTACTGGGTGACTCTGGCGGGGTTGAGAGGACTGGGCTCTGCCATCTTGTGGTTATGGGCGCCGCCATCTTTGTGACGGAATGATGGTTAATTTGCATATTACCCTTTTATTAGATAGGATTCATTAGTTATTGTATTACTTTTCATATGAACAAATGTAAACCTCCTTTTGCCCACCCCTGTATATACATCCAAAGTACCCTTTTTGGTCAGGCTTGTGTGACATTTAATGTTCTGTTTGCTGTCACTAATTTGGTGTGTGTATGCATGCATTTGAGTACATATATGTGACATAGGTACATACACACACACACAAACACTAAAACTCTAAATTATTTTTACTTTGGACAATGTTTTAATTTGTTGGGTTTCTTTTCTCCAGACTTCCTGTGCTCATTGCTTTCCCCTACTGTCCATCTGGCGGTGATAGCTTCCATAAACTCCATGATGAGTTTAAGACAAAGAATTCAATTGCAAAATTTATAATGAAGAGCCCTCTAGTGAAAGTTGAATACAAGTCTGTAATTACAAGATCCAAATAACTCTGAAAATTGATGGTTTGGCGGAAGTGCGGGGGATGGGGGTGCAGCAAAATGACGTAATTGAACTACTTGGCTTCAAAATCTGACTAGAGTGAAGTTCATGTAGAGTCTTTATTTGTCCCTCTTGCTGTGCCCACCGGGTGATTTCTCACAGCAGTGCAGCGCTAGGGTGTGCTGGGATTTGGTGTGCTGCCCCATATTTTGCTAGGGTGCTGCTTAATAGGTAGTACATTTATTTTATTAACTTTTTAATATTTAGAAAATGCTCACATTTGAAAACCCAACCGACCCCAAGAAGTTCAAACAAATAAAGGATTGTGGACTGAACAAAATCTGCTGAGAAAAATCAGTAATATATTTAAAATCGAGTATTTAACTGAAGTGAACTTAATGCCTCAGTGGAATCCAGTCAGAACTATTTCAGGACCATTATGCCTGTTTCCTTCTCATTTTATAAGAGGTAACATCTCGGCAACAGTGTAGAGAAACCTCTTGCCTAGAGGAGAAGAACATCCCCTACGGAACAGATTCTTTCCTCTTTGTGTTTCCTTCTCTTCCCTATCCCAACTTTTTATGTTTTATTACAAAAAGAGTATCCATGGAAATAACACTAAATCAGAATGGATGTTGTTGTCATGCATCGCAAAAAATTAAAATACAATAAAGCAAAGTGTTTCCTATGTAGTTTGATCAAATTAAATTCAACAAACATTTTCAAACAACAGTAGACCTTTCCTTCAAAAGAGTGTGTGTGTCATGCAGTTTGGTCTGCATTAAAAATTAGTCTCATCGAATCATTCCAAGTAACTGTTGAAGGACCTCAATCCTAACACGTGTCTGAGACCTTGCCAAGGATTGGAGCAGGTTCTGCACCATGGTTCTGGGGTTCTGGTTGTTGAAACATCCCAAGTGTAACAGAGGATACACACAATTACACAAAGGACTGCAGTGTCATGAAATCATTCTTAGAATCAATGTAAGTGCTCAGTGATACTGGGCCAGAGAGGAGATATAACTGATACTTTACAAGGAAGCTTTCCTGGAGATGACATTTTAGTAACTGATCAAGGGAGATCTGTATCAACAGACAGGAGGAGAGAAGTCTGGAGGAGGCTGGAAATTAGCTGCACTAGATAACACTGTGTACTCTCTCCAAACACGATGTTCTAAATTCCCTGATTGCATTTGCAGAAACAAAACAGAGCACAATTTCAGTTTTCAGTCTGGTTCCCCAGAATCCCTTCATTTATTCAGTAAATATTTGCTGAATTTCTTTCCTGTTGTCTGCTAGGTCTTAGCATATGGGACAAATGACACCGTGTTTGTTGTTAAGGAGCTCACTGTGCCATCAGAGAGACAGGCAAATCAAGAATCAGTTGCAACATGACTTATAGGGACTGGGGACTATGATGACATCCCCTAAAATTCTATGTAAGTATCCCTGAAGGTAGGTACACAAACCTGGGCAACAGTATTTCAAACTAAAGAATAGAACTACGTTGGTGTCTGGAGAGATTTCCAGACATCTCTGTACTATATCTGCCCCACCCTGCGACTTAGAACACCCCAAATTGCTGTCCCTAGATCTGGAACTCAAGGATATTGTCGTGCAGAATTGCATTGGAACTGACTGAGCTGGCCAGTATCAGGCTCATTCATATTCATATTCATATTCATATTCATTCTCTCTCTCTCTCTCTCTCTCTCTCTCTCTCTCTCTCTTTTCCTCTTTCTCTCTGTCATATTTTTATTGCTCTATATTGGTCTCAAGACTGACTCCTAGGATTCAATATATATTCATTAGCATTCTTATTGGCAAACAAACTAATTCTCTTGTCTCAGGCAAATAATTTATTAAAAGCATGGAGTATAGAACTTTCTAGAAGGCTGAGAAACTCAAGCAGGAGGTACCAGTGCTCCAACCCACACTTGTAAACTGCTGCTGCTAATAGTAAGCACCTGCACTGCAGCTTTGCCCCTGACACTTGCCCCTGACAACAATGAGATCGTCCCTGAGACTGCAGCCCACACTGAGACCCACATAACTGCCCGAGATGGAGAAGAAGAGTCCCTCCCGCCCTCCCGCCCAGGCCCCTCTGTATCATGACGACAGTGACCTTTCCAATGTCCGGAGTAAGTGCATGTGATTGGCGGGTCCTGAGACTCAGCCCTACACCCCGGCTGCAAAAGAGGCTGAGAGAGGTAGTCAGGGTCTAGTCTAGTTTGTAAGACCAAGAAAGTGTTTGTTCTCACAAACACAGAGGATTGCTAAGGCAGGCGATGGAGGAGTCAAGAGAGGACAGGGAGACTGTCCAGAGGTTAGCAACCAGAGGAAGCTCCAGTCCCCTTGGGGCTAGGGGGAAATGGGTGCTTCCAGAACCCAGAAGAGGGGGGATTAAATTGAGAAATAACTAGAGAATGCTGGGACCATGAGAGGACAAACCGATCCAGGAGACAGAATCCTAGAGGAGATGCAACAGAGATGTTCCTTGAACAGAGAGACAAATCCCTTGCCTAGCTTCTTCATCCTCCCTTGTTCTCAACATCCATCACCGCCTTCATTGACCCAGCCTCCCCAGAAGTCTGCCCTTGCTTCCTGTGAAACAGCTGAACAGAGAAAGGGAGAACATGGATCTGAGAGAAAACAGGCAGGTCATCAGAACGTTGAGAGAGTAAGAAGCTGGAACTGTCCACTTCTCCAGAAGTTATGGGCTCTGCCTCTCACGGGATTCAAAAGGCAGGGAATGTCCCATTTCACAGAAGGGTTATAGGTCTAGGCAGTAAAAGAGAAGCGTGTATATTCACTGCACAAGCCACCACCGGGAACGGAAGTAAGTGTTAATGCCTCGTAGGAAATAATGGTAATGCCTCATAGGAAAGGTCAACACAGGGAGAGCCGGTCCAGAAGCAGAAAGCCAGGAGGGTCCTGAGCAGTGTGTTGTGGGATGCTGTGCTCAGAGCTCCAGAGATGAACTGCATCCCCTCCCTGGCCTGGTTTAGGAAGGTGCTTAGCATCACAGTTCCGCCCAAGGATTCAAACAAGACCCAAGTGGACAGTGCGGAGGCCAGGGGATCCTCATCTCTCTTTGTCCTTCTCTGCACCTCACTGCAGAATCAATTCAGCAAGGAAACCAATCCCCACTCTGTGGTACTGGTGAAAAGATGCATTTCCCCACCGGAGCACTGACAGGAAGAACAAACCTCTGAAGACGATGTTTAACACATCAAAAGGTTCTAGTCATGGCCACTTCCTACTATCACTTTCCTTTCCTGAACCTGCTTCTACTTGAGGCTAGTGTCCATTCCTGTCTTCTCTAGACTCTACTACTGCGGCCTTGCCATTTACTCCTCTAACTTTCTGATCTTTTCTTTTTCCTGCTCTGATCCTTAACTCTTAGTGTTCTTCAGATTTCTGTTCATTACTCCCCTCGTGTGACATGCAATTCTTTTTTTGTTTTTAATATATTTTTATTGATTTCATAGAGGAAGGGAGAGGGAGAAACATCAATGATGAGAGAGAATCACTGATTGGTTGCCTCTTGCACACCCCCTACTGGGGGGGAGTTGAGGCCACAGCCTAGTCATGTGCCCTGATCAGGAATCGAACTGTGGACCTCTAGGTTCATAGGTCAATGCTCATCCACTGATACATTGTCACTTACTGTATTTCTGTTTCTGTCTAAAAAGTGCATGTCCAATGAGGGATGATAAAAATATCC